>NW_005871502.1:8730-56230 GCF_000147115.1 Myotis lucifugus
ATCAACCACAACCTCTCCGCCAATTCCCCCCCCCCCCCCCCCAATCTCCCCCATGTTACTTACCTCCCTCACTCCACTCCCTCCCTTTCTGCCTCGTGTACTTGCCTTCCTGTCCCCATCCCTGAGCCTCCCCGTCCTGGCAGGCAGAGAGATTCGGAGACGCTCCGGGCCCTCTGACATCGCTGGGAAACAGCACACAAGCCACGAGGGCTGGGCAGCCAGACCCAACTCGGGCAGACGCCGTGTTGTGGAGGGGAGTTTAGATGAACGGTCTTCTCCCACGTGGTCCCGGCAGAAGGGCGTGTGCAGGGAGGTGCTGGGAGGAGGGTGAGGGGGAGCCAGGGAGGGCTCCTGATGGGAAGGTCTGCAGAGCTGGCTGCCCTCCACACACGGGCACCTCCGAGGGTGTGCTGGGGAGTGAGGATGAAGGAATAACCAGGAGAGGGGGCTCGGGTGGGAGCTGACAAGAGGCACCCCTTTGGGAGAAATTTTGAAGGCTGTAGAAACGCATGCAGCCCTGGCCGGTTTGGCTCAGTGCATAGAGCGTCGGCCCATGGACGGAAGGGTCTGGGTTCGATTCCGGTCAAGGGCACGGACCTCAGTTGCAGGCTCCATCCCTGGCCCTGGTTGATGTGTCTCTCGCATTGATGTTTCTCTCTGTGTGTCTCTCCCCCTCCCTTCCTCTCTCTCTCAGAATTGATGGGAGTATATCCCGTGGTGAGGATTAACAAAAAACAAGCATACTGAGCAACTCCTGCCGTGTGTGAGCTGAAGGGCTCAAAAGAAGGCCTCTCTCCCTGGCCAGGTAGCTCAGCTGGTTAGAGCGTTGTCCCAATACGGCAAGTTCGATCCCCGGTCAGGGCACATACAAGAAGCAACCAATGAATGCATAAATAAGTGGAACAATAAATCGATGTCTCTGTATCTCTCTCTCTCTCTCTCTCTCTCCTTATCTCTCTCTCAAGTCAATTTTTTAAAAAAGGGAGCCGTGAGGTTTCAGAGCCTCTTAGAGACACAGGGAGTCATGGGGAGGCATGTGAGAAGCTGAGACTCTGCTTTAAATGTGTTACATTTGCTGGAATTTATAACTGTGGGCCAGGAAGTGGACATGGGGATCTAGGGCAGCAGCTGGTGAGGTGAGACTCAGAGGGAGATGTGGAGAGAGGCCCGGGGTGGGAGGCGGAGCCAGGGAAGGAGACCGAGTGCAGCTGCACGGGGCCGCAGACAGGACAGCCTGAAGGAAGAGGTCTGCCAGCATCTTCACTCAGGCCGTGGGCAGAACAGGGCGGAGCAAAGGCTGGGGGCGGGCCTGGAGGTGAGGCGGGTGGGTTTCTGCAGGTGGGCACCGGGCTGCATGTCAGGGTCAGGGGAGCGGGTGGAGAGGAATAGGTACAGACCATGATCTCCAGGAGTGTGGGGCAGGCAGACGTGAAGGTGGAACCGAAGGAAGCCGTGGGTGTTGAAGGCAGAAGGGAACAGCTGTGAGAGAAGTACCGCCCCGCCGAGGAGACAGGAGAGAAGAGAAAGGGCCAGAGGAGGTGGAGGGGAGATGGAGATGCTGGTCTTGGGTTTCTCAGCAGCCCCCCCACCCCCCCACCCCTCTGTCTGTGTCCGGCCCTGGGCCCACCACTGCCTGTGTCCTTTCTTGCAGTGAGGCCGCGGGGGGAGTCAGGCTGCTGGCCAGGCTGGCTCTTTCTGGGACCCTGAGCACCAGCAATTCTGCCTTTTCCCCTTGGCCGTGGACTCCTCTCTCCTTTCCCCGTCACAGGGCCGCTCAGAACTGGGAGCCAGGAATGGGCCAGGGGGTTGTGAACATTAGTGATGCTCTCTGATGGCAGGTGGGGACGGGCCTTTTAGGTGTCAGGCACAAGCAGACAGAGGGGAAGTGAACGTGGGTAACCCCGAGGAAGGGGGGTGAGGACGGGTTAATCACAGCATTCTTGGCAGCCAGCGCTGAGACGCCCAGTAACTACGGACTTAAAGTTGTGAGTGAGTCTGTATCTTCAGGGTCTGGTTACCCACGCAGGCCCCATGGCAACCGCTGTGCCAACAGGCCTGTGTGGGGAGGAATTTCAATGGCCAGGATATGACTGTGAGGGTGACCTCACCGAGAACACGAACATGCACCGGGGGTGGGAGGGGTGCTGGCAGCCGGGCTGGGACTGCTGGAGTGTGAAAGCGGGAAGAGGCTGGATGGACTAAGGCAGTGGTTCTCAACCTTCCTAATGCCTCCACCCTTTAATACAGTTCCTCATGTTGTGGTGACCCCCAACCATAAAATTATTTTCGTTGCTACTTCATAACTGTAATTTTGCTACTGTTATTAATCGTATTTAAATATCTGATATGCAGGATGTATTTTCATTGTTACAAATTGAACATAATTAAAGCATAGTGATTGATCACAAAAACAATATGTAATTATATATGTGTTTTCCGATGGTCTTAGGCGACCCCTGTGAAAGGGTCTTTCGACCCCCAAAGGGGTCGCGACCCACAGGTTGAGAACCGCTGGACTAAGGAGAGGACTTCGTGAAAGTGGGAGGGACAGTGTGAAGGGATAGACTGGTCGGTGCAGGAAAGAGAAGCACAAAGGGGAGGAGGAGGAAAATGTCTTCCCCTCTGAGAGTGAAGAGCGAGGCTGGTGCTGATGGAGGAGCTGTGAGTGGGCAGGAGGCTCTGAGCACATGTGACCTGAGGATCTGAGCACCCCGGCCTGAAACTCGTCTACACGGGTTGGGTGTGTAGCTGGTGGGGTTTGGCAATGCCACACAAGTGGAAACATTCACGGAGCCCGTGAACCGGCTCATGAGCCTCACGCTAGGACACCCACTTTATCATGGGCTGCGGTGCAGATGTGAAAAGACGAGAATCAGGAGCTCTGTGCGCAGCGACAAGCAAAGGCTTCTGAGACAAGGCCAAGTGAAAGGAGCACGGTTCACGCCTGTGCACAGCATGGTGTCATTCGACGGGAAAAGAAAAATGGCGTCCAGTACAAAAAAGTATAAATACCTTATGTGTTGGTCTATGTGCATCACAGGAATTTAAAAAATTATTTTATTTATTGATTTTTAGAGAGAAGAGGAACACACACACACACACACACACAAAACAAAGAGAGAGAGAGAGACAGCAATTGGTTGTTCCACTTTCCTATGCGTTAATTGGTTGACTCTTGTATGTGCCCTGACTGGGAACTGAACCCACAACCTTGGGGTATTGGGATGACGCTCTAACCAACTGAGCTGTGCAGCCAGGGAAGAACATTTTTAAAAACCACTTTACTGTGTGATTTTGTATGTGTGATTGACATACAAAAATCTGCACATGTTTAATGTACAAGTTGATGAGCTCACAAGAACTGTTAATAGCTGTTTGGGGCTTAGATTAGAAAGTTGGGGTTCTAAGGAGGGGCACTTCTAACTTACACTCCTCTGTATGCTGGTATTTTTAGCACAAGCACAAACCAGTGAGCCTGGTAGTTCCAGTAACCACACTGTGTGAACTAAATAGGCAGCACACACGTCTGATAAATACACACAGACAATGGGACCGAATATTTGCTATGAGGTCATCCTAGAGCGTGAGGTACCCTCTCCTTCCTTCCTTCCTCTCTCCCTTATCGGGCCTGAAAGCTCCTGCCGGGCTGAGTCACTCCCATAGTTTAAGTCTGGAGGCAACACAGGGCAGTGGGAAGCACGCTGGGCTTGGGGTCATTCGCTCGCTGAGCGCCTGGGGCCCACTGTGCCAGGCCCAGGCGACTCCTGCTCACGGGGTGGCCGAGGCCTCTTGGCGCTCACTTCCCGGTACGATGGGCAATAACTCTGGCTCTGCTACATCACCCAGCTGTGAAGGGCAGTGGACAGTGCTTTGAAGGTACCTGGAATCAGGAGGGGAAGAGCCCTACACACAACTGAAGGTTTTTATAAATCATCGTCAGAGCATTATCCAGGGTCACAGTTTAAAAGTCCAATTCCCGCCCTGACCGGTTTGGCTCAGTGGATAGAGCGTCGGCCTGCAGACTCAAGAGTCCCAGGTTCGATTCCGGTTAAGGGCATGTGCCTTTGTTGCGGGCACATGCCCAGTGGGGAGTGTGCAGAAGGCAGCTAGCTGATTGATGTTTCTCTCTCATCGATGTTTCTGACTCTCTATCCCTCTCTCTTCCTCTATGTAAAGGATAAATAAAATATATTTTAAAAAATAAGCTGTGTTATTACAAGAGTCGAAAAGTTTATAAAGTTAAACAGTTACAGTATGCTGAGGTTAACTTATTCAAGAAAGAAAACTATGTTTGATGAGTTTAGTTTAGCCCAAGTGTTCTGTGTGTATAAAGTCTATAGTAGTGTCCAGCAACGTCCTAGCCTTCACATTCACTCACCACTCCTTCACCGACTCACCCAGCAACTCCAGTCCTGAAGCTCCATTTATGGAGAGTGTCCTGTACAGGTGTCCCAATTTTTATCTGTTTTATTGTATTTTATGGTACCTTTTCTACTTTTTTCTGTTGTTGCTAATCCTCACCCAAGGATAGCTTTTCCATTGATTTTTAGAGAGAGTGGAAAGGAGGAAGGGACAGGAAGAGAGAGAGAGAGACAGAGAGAAATATGAGAGAGACACATCGATTGGTTGCCTCCTATATGTGCCTTGACTGGGGCTGAGGATTGAACCTACCACCAGATATATGCCCTCGACTATGAATCAAACCTGAGACCCTTCGGTGAGTGGGCCGATGCTCTAACCCTGAGAAACGCTGGCCAGGGCTTTTCTGTTTTTAGATACACAAATACCATTGTGTTACAGTTGCCTGCAGTATTCAGTACAGTAACAGGCTACAGGTTTGTAGCCCAGGAGCAAACACAGGGCAGTGGGAAGCCCAGGTGTGTAGTAGGCGATACCACCCAGGTCTGTGTAAGTGCACTGTATGATGTTCACACAACGACGAAATCACCCAGCGACACATTTCTCCGAACATGTTCATCATTTAGCATGACTACAATTGCTTCTCAGTCTGTAATGTGCATGTGAATCACAGGGGAACTGGTCTAAATGCAGATTCTGCTTCAGTAGGTCGAGATGGGGCCTGGGATTCTGCAAGCTCCTTGCTGCTGGCCGGCGGACCACCCTTTGAGCAGCAAGGCCTAGGCAGGGATTTTCCCACGGAAAATGAGGAAATCAGATTCTGCTCAGAACTGGACTCACCCATGAGGCAGTTCCCAACAGCTCAAGTCCCTCTTTGAGCCCTCAAACACCTGCATTTCTGGGCCTGCAAAGCTGAGGTTCAGGCCCAGACTCGGGTAACTCCCCCAAGACAGACAGTTTTTCTCCAGTTTTGTCCATCAAACCCTGAGGGGCTGTCCTCAGAGAGCTTTCTCCAGCTGAGGGTGCAGATGAGTGAGGGGCTCTGAGCGGGCCAGGGGGTCCTGAGGACAGCAACGTGGGTGGACTGTGGGATGCGTGTCCTGGCACAGTCCCTTGTGCTCTGGAAACGTTTGCTGGGAGAGGGAAGGGTATGTAAGGATGTCCTGGAAGACGAGCTGTGTGGCTGGATTCAGGAGTGGGTGGTTTGGTGGGAGAGGAAGGTTGACTTTGCCTCCTGGGTGGTGATGTTTACGGCTGGTCCTCAGTGTGAACTTCCAGGTGGAAGGAGTTGTGTTTTGCGAGGGCGTGGGCTGGTCAATCTTGTTGATAGATTAAATCCACAGCAGACTATTTGTTGGATGAATGAATGAGTAAATGAGGAGAAGAACGAGGGAAAGTGATGGAGTGCCTGAAGCTGTTGCCCTCTACCTCCTCCTGGGCCGGCTGTGGGAATGACTCACGTCCTGCTACCCACTCGCTTTCTCAGCCTAAAACCACATGTCCTGGGTGTGGTGGCCGTGAGCTGACCCTCCCTGCTTCTGCCGCAGGATCTTCATTACACGCAGTTGCTGAGTTTCCACAGCAGTTGCCTTTCTTCCCTCCTTTCCTGGTATGAGCTGAGAACCCGGGCTGGAGAAAACAGGGTCTTGGTTTAGGTTTCCAGAGAAGTCGTTCTGAGGACTTGTTCAGGACACGGGGCTGTCCTGAAGCCGGCTCCGGGGGACCAGATGCGTCGGGGCTGTTTCAAGCTCTAAGAGCTGTGCTTCTGCCCCCTCTGCCTGGGTCCTGTGACACCTCACACCCAAATGTGTGAATTCAAACCCCAAAGGGAAGGGACCAGGCGATGAGCAGTCAGGGAGGAGGCACATAACGTCTGGGGCGGGTGGGCCAACCCCCCACGCCTTGTGTTGATGGAGGAACAGGCCAGTTTGCCTGGCACAGCCAAAACCCAGCTCTTTTTTGCTGTGGGATGCTGGCCTGAAACCACTCCAACCAGTGAGTCTCCGCATTACAGCGTGGCTGTCTGGGTGCTTGGACGCGCCTCCCCCTCCACGCTCTCTCTGTCTGGAAATTTCAGTGGACCTTCCGGGGCAGAGCCATGGATACTGGGTGCCCAGTCCTGTTTCAGGGCGAGGGGGGAAACGTTTGAAGGCGGAGGCTGGTCACACCCAGGGCAGGTGGCAGGTGGGAAAGGGTGGTGGTGATGATGACATGTGGTCCTTGAGACAGCATTTTGAACCGACTGCCTGTAGGATTTGGCCATAGGTGGGTATAAGACAGAGTTCCTTTTTTGAGAAGTCTCAAAAGAACAGGTTCCAGTAACTCTAAAACATGGTCAGGCCACTGCGTCAACATTACTTCCGAAGAGAGCAAGTGCCCTGGCTTCCTCCCTCTTCTTCCTGGGAAACTGAGGGCGATCTTGGAGTCAGGCCTCCTAGAAACACCCTTTTCTATTCCAACAGGGTTTGGGGAAGTTTAAAATATAGGCTGTAAAAGCAACAGAGTAAGTTAACAAAAATAAGGAGGAAAGAAGAGGAAGTAAATGTGTTAACTTAAGTGCAAGAGTTAACACCCAAGGGCATCACATTTGCCTCTGTTCTTACTGACACCCAGGGTTTGAAAAAGCACTTAGAAACTTGAACGTTGTTAGGTTCCTCGCTGGTGTAAAGGTGGCTTCATTGTCTGTGCCTCAGTTTCTTCGCCTGTAAAGCAAGGTCAAAGTACGTCATCAGAGGTATACCGAGCATGTCACGTGAGGTAATACACACAGAGCAGCCGAAACAATGCCCGGCACAGTGGGCATTCCGTTGCATCATAGATACCGTTATTACTACCTCACTCCTCAGGGGCTGCAGTCAAGTGGACGGCAGGGATGGGTAGAGAGGAGGCAGTTCTCTGCTCAAAGGCTCCTCCCTTCTCCTCCCTGGTTATTCCTCCCCACCTCCTCCCGGCTCCCACAAGTCCCAGTGGACAGCCTCTGACTTGCCTTTGATCCTGGTCTGGCTCCACAGCGTTCCCAGCCCCAATCTGGAGCAAAGTCTACTGTTATACACCTCTTCTGGAACTTGCTTTACATGCAGTCCTTCAGAACATGACTAACATACTTCCTTAATCTTTGACTCTAAGCTACGTGACAACCAAAGCATTTGAAACAGTTGGCTAAAGCCTATCCTCTATAATGATAAAAGCGTAAGATGCTAGTTAGACCGGATGTCCTTCCAGACGAAACCGACCCGGGGCTGCGAGGGAAGCCCGGGTCCCGGGTGCCAGAGGGAAGCCGGTGCCGGCAGCCGGGGGGAGGAAGGCCTACTCTTGTACGAATTTCATGCATCGGGCCTCTAGTACCTATACGTTAACTAAAAATTAATTTATTTAATTCTAGCAGCCAAAACATACTAGGGGCACTAAAATCACAAGGGGCTTCACTATAGTCATATGACCAGTGAGTAGCAGAGCCGGTGGTCTGGTGTTATAGTCTATGTGTTTAATCACTAGACCAAATGGCCTCACTAAGGTGTTGGAAAGTGTGTGCCAACACCTTGATTCTAACAGAGAAACATACTCTTAGGATCTCTGCCCTCTTTCCCACGTTCAGCCACGAGGTCAGAAACCAGCGTCACCGTGTGTCCTCATGCCTCCTCTTTTTTTCCACTTTCAAGGCACTGTAACTTCTCTCCACAGGCAGAGCCCCTTTCCTCCCTTAGGGGGCGATGAAGGCGTCCGGACCAAGGCAAGTCCAGGTCTCTAATGGCATTTTCCCCCAAGTGGGGCTGTCAGGACCCACCTCCAACCTCGCTTCCCCTTTTAGCCCACTTGGCAGAGGCATTAGGAAGATCATTCTAGAGTCTGAAGACGTGGACAAAATTCACTTGTAATGCAAGGGGATTCCCGTTGGACCTCCCACTCCCTCACACCCACCCAAGGGGCTTGTGTGGATGTTTCCCCATGTCCCGCGTGGTTCAGGGTTCAGGATCTGGAAGAAGGGCCGCACGCAAATGAAACAGACGAGACAAGAAATAATAATTTGGAAATATTGGGGGTCAGGCAGGCAAGCCCAACTCAAGGGGAAGGACTTCCACTGGTGCCCAGGCCTTGCCAACCTTTTATTCAACTTTTGATACACATCTAGCTCTTAGGCAGGTAATTGCGGTAACAGACAGACTATCTTAAAGTCAGTACATATTAGAAGGATTTACTCTCAGACTATTTGATCAGGAAATAGCTTGAGCCCCCATTGTCGAGACTAGACAATCGGTGCATAACTCTGGTCCTTGTCATGGGTTCAAGGTTCACCAGCATTCCAGGATCCTTGTTCGTACTTCTCTGCTAGTGAAGACAATGGGCGGCTTCCTGCAGGCTTGGACTGTGCTCTCACCTGGGTGGATTACTCACCTGCATGGACATTCGAATGGCTGGCTGCCCCATGGCCTCACACAGAGGTTGTCCAGCAAGTTTGCCAACTTAAGGAGTTAATACCACAGACGGGCAAAAGTACACCCGCGGACAGACGAAATAAACATACTGGGAAGAGTTCTAGGCAATTTCCTTATAAATAACTGCTTAGAAAATTGTTTTAAATGGCAGAACTCTAAGGACCATTAACAGATGAGTCATTTTATTCAATTTAAAAAATATGTTGTTGTTTTTATTTCAGAGAGGATGTGAGAGATAGAAACATCATTGATGAGAGAACCCATTGATTGGCTGCCTCCTGCACGCCCCCTACTGGGGATCGAGCCCACAACCTGGGCATGTGCCCTTGACCAGAATCAAACCCAGGACCCGCAGGCTGACGCTCTATCCACTGAGCCAAACCAGCTAGGGCTCAACTTTTTCATAACCTTGAAATGAAGTAAGGGTGGAGGGAGGGGGTGGATCCCAGAATTACATCTGAATTGCCCTTCAGGGTCAGTGATCCCAGACATGCACTTCCTTTTTCAGACATGACCTTGGGCTCTGGAACTTTGTAAATTACTCACCACAGCTCCACCACAGGTAGGTCAGGGGATGCTCAGGTGGAGTTTAGGCCTCCATAAATGGCCCAGACATAGCAACAACTTACAGATTTATGTCTTTGTTTCTGCTCTTCAGTTCAGTGCATGGCTGCTAGATATGGCAAAGGAAGAGGCAGGGCTCTAGAACATTCTAAGCCTGGTTGGTCTTTCTGGTTGGAATTTTTTTAAACTATATTTTTATTGATTTCAGAGAGGAAGGGAGAGGGAAAGAGAGATAGAAACATCAATGATGAGAGAGCATCATTGATTAGCTGCCTCCTGGACATCCCCCACTGGGGATTGAGCCCACAACAGGGGCATGTGCCCCTGACTGGAATCGAACCTGGGACCCTCAGTCTGCAGGTCCACGCTCTATCCACTGAGCCACACCAGCGAGGGCTCTGGTTGGAATTTTTTAATCTACCACCCTGACAAGAGACCACTACCTTACTCTCCCATGGCATGATTGGTTGTCTGATTCTCACGCTGTATGACGAAATGCCACCAAATGTGCATAACAGCAAGTGTTATTAACGTGAAAAAAACACACTATAGACCACGTAGGGATCAGAAGTCAATTTATCTTCCGGGATGGGATGCAAAGAGAACATGGCCTTCCATCCTTTGTACATCCAAAAACATGTCTATTCAAGGAAAGAGAAAACGGTGATTAGCATTTACTGAACGCCGAGTTCTAGTCGCTCTCAGACACAGTCACACTGAATTCCAGCCACAAGGCAGGTACTGATCCTAAAAATTCACGATCGGGAGGGCGCAGTCGGATATTCTGGGACTGGCTCGTGGGGACGCAGCGCAGCGAGCAGGAGCAGGGACCGCACTCCGCATTGGCGTCCTCCACCTCGCCCCGCCCCACCCCCGCGCCTGGCGGAAAACACTGGCGTCCGCGGGGGTCGGTGACCCGGAGCGTCCTGGCGCCCCCGGACGCTCTTGGGGACCGCCTGATTCTCGGGATGGTCCACGCTGCCTCCATCCGGTGCGCGCCGGCGGGAGCGAGGCCCACGCGCCTCCCTGCTCCGGGGCGGGGCGGCGCCTGTCTGGCCAAGGGCATCACAGGGGCGGCAACGTGCGGGAACTGGGTTCGCAGCATCACCGGTCAGGCGTGGCCTCCCGACGCGGCCGGTTACAGATGCTCTCCAAGTGCGGATGGGGGCGCGGCCCGCTGCATAAACCGGGGCTCGCGGGAGGAACCAGGAACGACCGCGATCGCGGCCTCAGAACCCCACAGACGACCCCACTGTCACCAGGCGGCAAGGCCAGGCCAGGCGAGGCGGAAACCCCCGCCCAGCCCCGCCGCCAGTCTCCTCCGGGAGTGATCGGCTGCCTGTGGGGGCGAGGCTCCGGCGCGCGACGGGCCAATGAGCGCCTGCGTCGGGCTTTTCCCGCTGGGCCAGCCCGGAGGGCGGGAGTGCATCACCGGGGGCGGAGCTTCGAGGTGGCTCGCGCGCGCGCGCGCCGCGGGTCACGTGGGCCGCGCGCCCGCTATAAAGTGCGGCAGGCGGCGGGTGCCAGCCGAGTGATGGCCGCCGGCTAGCCTGGCTACTTTCTCCTCCTCCGTTTCTGAGGCGCTGCGCTGCTTCTCGGAGGTTCCCGCCCCGCCCGTCGTGTGCTCGCCGCCTGGACCTCCCCGTCTGCGTCCGCCCTCGTCTCCGTGGTGAGTGGGGCGCCGCGGGGAAGGGCGCTTTCTCTCCGGGCAGGCGGGATTCCTGCCTCGTGCGCCCGTCTTCCCCCCGCCCCCGCCCGCGGCCTTTTTGGCGGCCCCGGCGCGCGGGAGCGGCCTGTCTCGGTGTCCACGGAGGGCGGGTGGGCGGGCGGGCGCGGGGAGAGGCCCGCCACGTGCTGGCCGCGCGCCCAGCCCGGGGCTGTGGGCGTGCGCCATCGTGGTCCTCTGTCTCCCGCAGGATGAGCCCTTGTCCCCGCGCGTCCTCGCCATGGCCTTCCGCGCCGCGCCGCTAGCCCCCCGGAGCCCGAGGCGTCCCGCACCGCAGATGCCCGCGCGCAGCGTATAGCAGCGGCCGGCCCGGTGTCTGCCGCAGTTTACAGTATTTAATTTTATATAATATATATTATTTATTAGAGCGTCTGTGATACCTCATACTCATTCTGTTTACACGCCTGAAAGCCGCGCAGCAGTAGTTCTTGTTAGTTGAAGGCCGCTGCTCCGGGGATGGCGTCCACCGCGGCCACGCTGGTGGCCAGCGCCGCGGCCACGCTGATGGCCAGCACCGCGGCCACGGCCACGGACCCCGGCGGCCCGCTGGAGAAGTACCTGTGGATGCTGGTCCTGGGCTTCGTCATCGCCTTCGTGCTGGCCTTCTCCGTGGGCGCCAATGACGTGGCGAATTCGTTCGGCACGGCGGTGGGCTCGGGGGTGGTGACCCTGAAGCAGGCCTGCATCCTCGCCAGCATCTTCGAGACCGTGGGCTCGGTCCTCCTGGGGGCCAAGGTGAGCGAGACCATCCGGAAGGGCCTGATCGACGTGACCATGTACAACACCACCCAGCACCTGCTGATGGCCGGCTCGGTCAGCGCCATGTTCGGTGAGTTCCCTGCGGTGTGCCCCTCACATGACTGCCTGCAGCCTGCGCCGCATCCATGGTGGGGTTTTGTCATTGACGGAGTCAAACTTGACTGTGTTGCAGGTTCTGCCGTGTGGCAGCTAGCGGCTTCGTTTTTGAGGCTTCCCATTTCTGGAACCCATTGTATCGTGGGCGCCACCATCGGTTTCTCCCTGGTGGCACAAGGGCAGGAAGGTGTCAAGTGGTCCGAACTGGTAAAAATTGGTATGTTTCATTCAGAATGGCTTCTCAGTTCTTGTCCTGTCCCGTGGCATCACCTGTGGGGGAGTGTTGTGTAGAAGGGGCAGAGGGACGGACTCAAATTGTGGAAACAGAATCCTAAAATGTAAAGTGCGTTTTGGTTCCTGACTTTTGTCAGTTGTTGATATTTGTTCTTCGTGTGTTCTATTCCAGTGATGTCTTGGTTTGTTTCTCCGCTGCTTTCTGGGATCATGTCCGGAATTTTATTCTTCCTTGTTCGGACATTCATCCTCCGTAAGGTAATTTTTCTCTCCCCCCCCTTTTATGACCTTTAGGGGGTCTGGTATTCAAACCAGTAGCATTCTTGCAGTGTAATTGGTGTGTAGGTACATGGCCTTGGGAAGTTGAAAAATTCTTTGTTCTGTACACCTTTTGTATGTTGCTAAGTTCTCTGCAAGAAGCAAGCTTTCACTAAGAGGGTGTTCAGGGGGGGAAATTGAACGAGCGCTTTGGTGTGTTAAGGACTAGGAGAGACGGAGTGGAAAATTAGGGAAACGTATTTAAGGTGGTTTTGTCCAGCTATATGGTTTACTACTTTAAACCACCATCACGTCGACTGTTTTGAATTGTAGGCTTGGGGTTCAACAATTCACAATGTCCCCTATGGCTTTTTCTTAGTGCCACGTAAATGGAGTAGTTTGGGTCTACATAGTTAATTCAGTAGAGCTGATTATGCTTATAACCTGTTTATAAGCTTCTAGGTGGAGACTCTACTTCTCACTGTGACTTAGACTCTAATTCCTTAGAACTGTTTTGTTTTTCTGGGCCAGAAAAAAAAAAAATCCAGAGAGCCATTTCATTTCCTGTCCACTTGAAAATGCCTTTTCAGGGACCCGATAGCATTTCTTTCATCAAGAAGTCTGATGCTGGCTCCAAGGTGGACAACAAGGGGTGTTGTCATTGGACTGAGTTTCAGTGAGAATAAATGCATTTTTCTAAGAAAACAAAGTTGTCCTTTTTCTGAGGTAAATGGCTCTTAACTGTCCATTGTAAGTTCTAAAAAATGCTTCTAAGCTGTAGAAATCTGAGTGAAGGGAGATAAGTAGCTTTATCCCCAGGGGAAAGAATATGTTCAGACCCACTTGTTTGGTCTAGTTGTAGGCTTCTCTAGGGAAGGAATGGTACCTCTTCTCTATAGAAACTGACTGGCATTAGTAGGAAGAATAAAGCAGTTCAGTGCTTTGAAAACTTGAAGCATTTGTAGCCTGGGATAATTTGAGAGTAAACAATTCATCGATATTAACTCTCAGAGTTTGGTATTGTTTATACTGCAAGCTGGTATGACTACATCTACCTTCCCACTTCCCATAGCTGTCCCGTAGGACAATGTGATGCTTAAATCGGAGGCTTGCTAGTAGTCAGACCAGATGTTTTAGTAGTATTATTATTAAGTCACACAGCTTTGTGCACCTCAGTGAACCAGGAGAATTGGTAGAAAATCCCTTATTAGGGAATCCTGCTTATATAAAGGTTTACACTGGGTCTCTGTTGATTGATTATTGGGAAGCAGATGCATCTGATACTGGAGGGGTTATATGGGTCTCAGGACAAAACAAACTTGTCTTCTTTATGGGGAATGGTAGTGCTCTGAGGTACAAAGAGAGATTTTTGAGATGCCAGACCTCTTGTTTGGGGAATGCATGCTAGGTACTTTTATCCCCAGTTATTGAGAGCTTCAGTTAGATATATTAACTTCATTTAAAAAAAAGTGTTTTTATTGATTTTAGAGAGAGGAAGGGAGAGGGAGAAACATTGATCTGCTGCCTCCCGCACGCCCCCTACTGGGGATTAAACCCATAACCTGGGCATGTTCCCTGACTGAGAATTGAACCCGTGACCTTTGGACCTCGATGCTCAACCAACTGAGCCACACTGGCCATGGTTATATTAATTAAGTTGTGTGCCAGGCCAGCACAGCCAAGGGTTCGGTGAGCCTGACGGGGGCAGCGAAGGATTAAAGAAAAGACAAAGAGAATAAGCTGGGTCTAGGTGGATCTCCTGCACCTGGCTAAGGCCACAGAGAGAGACCCAGACAGCAAGCTGAGCCTTTATTTTATAGTCAGAGTTAAATAAAGTAGTGGTCACCATAGTTACAGTGTTCTTGTGAGTTTCACTTGTTTTGGCAGCACTTGCTGCACCTCCCACAGCCCATTAGCTACCCAGATAGGATCTAGGGAGCTCATAAGGTCAAGCTTAATTATGCTAAAGAGGGCTGTGCCCTCTAAGCTGGGACTTGTCTGTGGCTTTGCCAACAAGTCAGTCTGAGGCTTAACCCTACAGCCGCTCCCTACAAAGTTATATGGGTATGAGGGTGGACATGATCAAGAATAATTGAAATAGTGTTTAAACCAAAATTGACTTTGAGGGTCTTCCTCACGTTCCTCCTTCCCCCGCCCCTCCCCCCGGGGGCATGCACTTCTGCACATATTCTGTGTCCATTCTATCAATAACGCGAGTTTTCAGGCAATGAGTGTGACTATTTCTGGCTAGTTAGGTTTTAACTCTCAAGAAATCATCCTTAGATGAGTAACTTTTGGGGGTCCTGGCTCTTAAAATTTTCTAATTTAAGTTTTTGTTTTGGAAGTTGACATTGAAATTACTTTTTAAAAAGTTTCCATTCTCTGAATGTCTGTTCCATGGGCATTGAGTAGTCTACTAGGAAAAAGCAGAATGGAGATGAGGTAATTCTGTTAAGGCTATAGCCCTAGCCGGTTTGGCTCAGTGGCTAGAGCGTTGACCTGTGGGCCAAAGGGTCCCGGGTTCGATTCCTGTCAGGAGCTTGTACCTTGGTTGCAGGCTTCTCCCTGGCCTGTGCCCTGGTCAGGGCTCATTTGGAAGGTAACCAATCGACGTGTTTCTCTCATATCAATGTTTCTGTCTTTCCCTCTCTCTCCCACTCTCCATAAAAAGCAATGGAAAAATATCCTCGGGTGAAGATTAACAACAACAAAAAAGGACTGGGCAATAAACAGGAATAAGGGAAAGGGAGGTTTTCCTGTTGAGTATTTAAATTCTAGTTAAAACGGGTCTTCAGCATTTTCTTTCCCTTCTATTAGGAATCACATTGGACATCTTTTCAAACTCGGAGAAACCTTTTTCTTAGACAAAAGCTTACTGGAACATTCACTATGTAAAACACGAACTGTTCTGGTTGAAGATGGGGAGTTATGGAGACCCCTTTCCCATCCCACATAAATGAATAAGATGTTATTTCCAGATAAAGTTTTAAGGGATGTTCGATGGGTCATTTGGTAATAAGTATTTCATGAAATTGTTAGCCCTGGTTACTTCTTAGCCAGTGGGAAGAGGAGTGACTGAAGTCTGGAGAGAAAGGGAGCGGTAGATTGCTCAGGTTTTTCCTTTTAGACCCTTAGGAACTTTTTTATTTTTTTAAACCATGAGCCTGTTATTTCATAATAAACTGGTAGTAGTGTCATTCATTCCCTATCCCAGGTAATTTATTACTGATTACTTTGGAATATGTAATTGAGCTATACAGAAAAGTAAATATAGCCCTACAGAAAAGTAAATACAGCCCTACCTGGTTTGGCCTGCGGACTGAAGGGTACCCGATTTGATTCCAATCAAGGGCACGTGCCTGGGTTGTGGGCTTGATCCCCATAGGGGGCATGAGGGAGGCAGCTGATAGGTAATTCTCATTATTGATGTTTGTCTCTTCCTCTCCCTTCCTCTCTGAAATCAATAAAAGTACATTAAAAAAAAAAGAAAAATAAATACATGGCTACTTCTTTTTGACCAACCAAGTACAGTTTGATTTGATATCAAAATACCAAGTATTATTTGAAAATCTGTTAAAGAGAAGTCCCTACCTAAGTCTAGAACCCTAATGGGTTTTGATTGGGGGTGGGGTGGGTCTTAAGTTCCTTGAAGAGTTTTCTTCAAACCATTTTTTTAAAAAAAAATATATTTTATTGATTTTTTACAGAGAGGAAGGGAGAGGGATAGAGAGTTAGAAACATCGATGAGAGAGAAACATCAATTCAGCTGCCTCCTGCACACTCCCTACTGGGGATGTGCCCGCAACCACAGTACATGCCCTTGACCGGAATTGAACCTGGGACCCTTGGGTCCGCAGGCTGAACCGGTTAGGGCCCATGGATAGTTCTTAAAAGAAAAATGTATATACCCCTCAAGTTCATAACCTATTGACTGCCCTTGGGGTGTGACCCACATTGTTGAGTTGCTCGGGGAAGCTTAACAGTCCCTAGGTTCTCTATGTTACTCATGGTTTTTATTTTGGCCATTTACCTGTAGATAGGGGAGCTAAAACTCACAGTGCTTTTCAGTAAGGGCCCATCTCTACTGACTTGGAGTGGCACCTATTTTCTCTTGTTTCGTTGATCTTAAGCTAGTGCCTCCCTCTTCCCACTGGTTATTCTGGAAGCTTTAGGATAACTTTGGGGTCTTTATCTCTTTCTCTTCCTCCCCAAGATTTCCCATTGGATTGTGATCAAGATAGCAGTAAACCTATAGGTCAACATCTTTACAGGTTAGCCTTCCCATGTATTCAGATCCATGCTCTCATTCCTAAGTGTTCAACTTCCGTCTTTTCCTGTAAAATTAATACACGTTTGTTGTAAGTGGAACTCTTCTTGTCTCCAGTCACACTGGCCTTTTTGCTGTTCTTAAACATTTCAAGTTTTGTCTCAGGGCCTTTGCACTAGCTGACATCACTGTCTAGAATATTCTGCCCCAGCCCCCCACTCCCCACCCCCATCCCACCAGATAGCCAGGTAGCCGGCTCCTTCTCTACCCCTAAGTGTGTACATGGTTGTTGACTTAAATATTCGTGTCTTTGCTCCACTGATTCTTCCTTCCACCCCACCCCCCCGAATTAAAATGTACTCCTCCTTCCATCATTTCTCCTTACCCTTCTTTATTTTTCCTCATAGCATTTGTCAGTACTTTACAGTGTTCTGTGTTAGAATGTAAATTTCAGTTCTGTGAGGGCAGGGACATTGTCTCATTCACTTCTGTATTTCAGTGCCAAGAACAGTGCTTGGCACAGTCGGTTGAATGAGGGGTAATCTGGTGCACAGTTGGTTTTTATCTTAGCACTTGGGTAAATCATTAATAATGGTGTATTTATCAGCTGTCTAGATTAAGGTGGTTGTTATAGGTACATTCTACTACATAGTGTATTTGCAAGAAATCTTTACAGGTAAGAAATGTTGTAACATATCAAGGCCTGTTTCTTGACATCTCTTAACAAATGTCTAGTACGCCTTCAGGTGTGTGTTCAGATTTACATCTGGAATCCTGAGTGTTAACTGATTTTTGGGGACATTACTGGTATAGGTACTCTTGTTAAAAACTGATAAAACAAAAACTCAAAACAAAAAACACATAAACTTAACTTCAGGAAGCTGTAAATTGGCCTTGATGAACAGAGTTCCAGGAGCAGATGTAGGAAAAAGCCCAACTGGGCTCAGGAACTACTGTGGAGAAACAGCTATTGGCATCGGAATTCCTGAACCTGTCCTTTTACAAGGTTGTATAGACATGGGCTAATTGTCACAGCTTTTAGGTATTGATCTTCACGTTATTTTACAGGCAGATCCAGTTCCTAATGGTTTGCGAGCTTTGCCAGTTTTCTATGCTTGCACGGTTGGGATAAACCTGTTTTCCATCATGTATACTGGAGCACCTTGTAAGTACATATCAAAATGTTTAGATGTGAATTTAAAGTTGTTTACAAAACTTGCATTAAATGCCCAATTTACCCCTTTTTGCTTTACAGGGCTGAAATCTCCTAGAAGGTGGCTGGCCTGCACCCATTTCAGAAGGCTGCAGGCTAGTGTATGCTGAGTTAACCTAGATAGTTTTTCAACCAAAGAGACCTGCTCAGATTCTAAATCACTACAGACCTTTACTCTTTAGTCTTCACAGGACCCAAGATAATATAGTCTTCTCTCTCCCTTTCTCCTATCTATGCCTAAATACTGGCATTGGTACTGGCCTCAACTGCTGGCTGCTGAAGAGTTCTTAGTTCTATCTGGTCTTCAATAATCAGCCATTTAGCACTGGTTTGCTTGATATTTTCATTTTCTCTCCCAAATGGAGCCACTTTTATTTCTAAGTACTAAATTTACTCCCCTAAACCTGCTTGGATGAGAAGAGTTGGGATGTTTAACACCTGGCCTAAGTGCATGTGGAAGAAGAATTCATGCAGCTAAGAGGAAAAGTAATTTGTGAGAACGTAAAAATTGAAATATTCATGTTGGGGCTAAGGCAATTTATGGATTAAATTATGATGCATGTTTAATTTAGCAACTGAAAAAGATTGACAACTTGTAACTTGTCAGCAGGGCTATACCTACCTTGATCAGCTTGGTTGTGCTGTCTAGGTTTATTTGGCATGAGCGTCTTTGACCATTAATTCAGTGCTCCTGTCCTTTGACTGGAAGAAATACATGTATGTTGTTGCCTGGGACACATGTGCATATAGTGGGGGAGAGGGGAAAGGGAACTGGAAAGTATCTGGAGGCTACATGACCTATGAGAATATTGATCTTCTTTAGAGCTTACTAGATACCTTGCCAAATGCTGCAGGCAAAGGAAAGCTTGGATGCAGCATTTCCATTGGTTTAAATTTGGTTCTTCATGCTAACCTAAGAAGTCTCCAAGAGGCTTTAAGCACTGGTGTTTATGTAGCAGCAGCAGAGCTCATAGTTCAGTGAAATTAGAAACTTAACATTTTCAGTCGTTTTGAAAAGGGAAATTGGATATTTTTGTTCTGCCTTTTGTGGATCATTTACAAGAAAAACCAGTCTCATTTCCCTTTTTAAACTTGGAATGTGGGCAAATTTAAATTGTGATGGATATTTATTGCATTTCATGTATATTATAGTTTGTGTGGCTTTACATGAAGCTTGATAGCAGGAATTGAAATGAAAAGATTTGTAGTCATTATAAAACTTGCATTTTGAAGGGTTCTCAATTTACATATGACTTTAAAATAGTAATCATTTTTGAGGGGCCAGTAGAATTGTCATTTTATAAATAATTTAATTCATAATAAGCAAAAGAAAGCAGAACAACCATAAGTAACTAAGCTCTTGGATAAACTAAAAATCAAAACATCTTTTCGGCTTAAATAGATTCTATGGTGTTTTGCTTCTGTCATAAATAATATACTAGAGGCTTGGAGCCTATTCACATTTCAGTGGTAAGCAGATGGTGACTGATATTAATGATCCCTGAGCCTTACGAAAAAGTAGACAAGTTTCTAAGATACAGCTTATGAGTGCAACTACCACTAAATTATTTTTGTTCTGTGAAAGACTCCTTTGAACTGTTCTTATCTGTTGATAAGTAATATCCTTGTTTTCTGTATCTTAGTCTAAGAGATAATAATCTTGTTTTAAAGGATTTTGCTGGAGGATAGTACAATGGCTGTGATAATTCCACAGAGAATTCTATCAGTATAACAGATGTGACTATGGCACCTTCCTGTGTAATGTGCACAGCCACCATCTGGAGACGGGAGTGGGGTGGTTCCATTTATTTCCATAACGAGTAGATTCTCAGTGTAGTAATCCCCATTGTCTAAGGCAAAGAAAGGGAAAAGGCTAGTTTGTGAAGGCACTTGGGTCTAGTAGGTATTTAAAGTGGGCCAGACTGGTGTGGGTGTCAGGTGACAACTAGATTTTCCTCCTGAGTCTGTATAGCCACGAGCACAGTTGATCTGTGGACCTAACGCTGGCAGCTGCTGAAGGGCGATGGGCTGGCTTGGGGAACCTGAGTCCCCCCAGGAGGGTTTACACACTGTGGCAAGGGCTTTAGCCCTGGGGTTTTCAAGATGCACCATTTTATCTCCTAGTGCTGGGCTTTGACAAACTTCCTCTGTGGGGCACCATCCTCATCTCGGTGGGATGTGCAGTTCTCTGTGCCCTTATCGTCTGGTTCTTTGTATGTCCCAGGATGAAGAGGAAAATTGAACGTAAGTATCACATTGTAGCAGAAAATTTAACTTGAAATGTGCTATTTCTTTTTGTTTGGCCACCTATAAAATTCCAGTATTTGGATATATTGACAATGTCAGAAATTTTAAATGAATATTTGAGGCTATGGGTTTATCAACCAAAGTATATTCTTACTGACTTAAAATTATCTGAGACTGGTCAGAGGGAATGTTGGACCTATGCTGTGGACACAAGCTGGGCATTTATTAGTGAACTGTACCTTAATCAGTTTCCAGTAAGAGCAGATAGACAGTGTAGACTACATTAAGTGAGAATACTTAAGGGTACCTTAATGAAAAAAAATGCTTTCATAAAAGAAACATTGACCCTAATTCTGTGTGGAACTTCGTATTTAGACATTGAAAGCTATGGCTATCGTATATATCCGGCTTTACAGTTCTCAGAATTGTAGCACAAATCCTAGAGGTGAACACCTCCAAGTGTCCTTTAGCTTCATTTAGGCCATTGCTGCACACAGTTGTGCTGTAGTTAAACACTAAGTAAATTCTGGTTAGTCTTAAATCTTGTATTCCTTTCCTTACTGGTGGAGTTCTCTTAATACAATCTTTCTCTGCCCTTTTCACTTGCAAATGCTCAGTGGGTGATGTGGTTTGCTGTTTGGAAGGGAGGCAGCACCGGCTGCAGTGGCCTTGGGAGCAGTGCTGTGTCATGCAGCTGCACTGAGCGCCTGCGCACAGTGGGAACGAGGCTCAGTACTTACTGACCTCGTTTCCCCTCAGTCTGGGAGGAGGAGATACAAGTCTCCCTAATGTTTTATGTTCTGCTCTAGCTTGACTCTGATGCCTGAATGAGCATGTAAACTCTGGGCATTGGCTTGATAGGCAGAACATATCCCTACCTAGTTGTGGAATTTAGTCAAAGGCACATCTCTTTTATAGAAGTGGAAATTAGAGTTGTCATCTTCCATTGCCTGCACTGAGCTGTGTTGCTTCGCTTGCATTCATGGAGGGGCTTTTGGGGGAATTCCTTTTTTAAAAACATGAACTAGATGCAGTCCAAATTTCAATCTGTTGCCAGTCTTGGCTTGAGTTCCTTTTACTACAGAACAGGTTGTCAGGGAACTAAGCATGGCCTACGTGTAAAGGAAAGGACACAACAGAACCCACAGTCTTTGCTGTTTGGTCCTTTATTGAAAAACTTTACAGCCCCTGATACTCAGTGTCCTGCATTGTTGGTTTCCTCCCAGGAAAAACGAGACGTGGCAAATACAACAGACAGGAAGATGGTTCTGAATTTGTACTGAAGTTTACATGTTGAGATGGACTTTTTTGAAATGGGGCAAGGGGAGATGTGGAACAACTGGGTTTGGTCAAAACCAAACAAAAATTTCTTCTTTTCTAGGAGAAATAAAGTCTAGTCCTTCGGTAAGCCCCTTAATGGAAAAAAAGAATAGCTTGAAAGAAGACCACGAAGAAGCAAAGTTGTCTCTGGGTGACATTGAAATCCGGAGTCCCGTTTCTGAGGCGGGGCCTGTCACCGTGCCCCTGCGGGCTGTGGTGGAGGAGAGGACCGTCTCCTTCAAGCTGGGAGACTTGGAGGAAGCGCCGGAGCGAGAGCGGCTTCCCAGCGTGGACCTGAAAGAGGAAACCAGCCTGGACGGCCCCATGAACGGTGAGTGGAATTTCTCCAGCGGGGGAACAGTTTCACTTTTCTGCTGGTGCAGAGGCTCACTGGTGCCTCGTGATGTTCTTTATGTTGATGTTTCCTTTTGGTCTTGGCCAGGTGCAGTGCAGCTGCCTAACGGGAACCTAGTTCAGTTCAACCAGGCCGTCAGTAACCAGATCAACTCCAGTGGCCACTACCAGTATCACACGGTGCACAAAGACTCCGGCTTGTACAAAGAGCTGCTGCACAAGCTGCATCTTGCCAAGGTGGGCGACTGCATGGGAGACTCCGGTGACAAACCCTTGAGGCGCAACAATAGCTACACTTCCTATACCATGGCAATCTGTGGCATGCCTCTGGATTCGTTCCGTGCCAAAGAAGGGGAGCAGAAAGGTGAGGAGATGGAGAAGCTGACGTGGCCGAACGCAGACAGCAAGAAGCGAATTCGAATGGACAGTTACACCAGCTACTGCAATGCAGTGTCTGACATTCACTCGGCCTCTGAGATGGACATGAGCATCAAGGCAGAGATGGGCCTGGGTGACCGAAAAGGAAGTAGTAGCTCTCTAGAAGAGTGGAACGACCAGGATAAACCAGAAGTCTCTCTCCTCTTCCAGTTCCTGCAGATCCTCACAGCCTGCTTTGGCTCATTTGCCCATGGTGGCAATGATGTCAGGTTGGTGACTTTGAATCTTAGCGCTCATTCTGTTTTTAAACTCTTTACTTTTTTATAAGGCTATGCTTGTGGCTGTGGTGGTTATGCCATCTGTGAGACTGAATATCTAGGTAAGATGAGGTAATAGCAGTTAATTGACTTAATAAAACAAGCAGCAAAATTTTCTTTGGAGAGCTTTCTGTGGGTGGTAAACGGATATTGTTCAGAGAAGCCTTTTTGTCTATGGAGATGGGACTCAGTTCTTTGATAATAAATTTTGGAAGAAAACAACATCTAAGATGGAAAACAACATCTTTGCCTTGTGGGATGAGTTTGCAGGCTGTTGGCATTAGTTCTGTGGTTCATAAACTGGGAGCCCAGAGTTGCTTTAGGCTCCCTGTGAGAAGACAGCCCCCACATGCATGGTGCCGCTCTCCTCCTCTTGTGTATGTGGGTTCCATTCATTTTCTGTGAAACAGACCTATTTGCTAAGTGAGCTTCAGGCTTCATTCAAGACAACTATTAAGTTACTCAGTTTTCAGTTCTGTCTGAAAAGTTAATCTTTGCCCTCACTTTTCTTTCAGCAACGCCATTGGCCCTCTGGTTGCCCTGTATCTGGTTTATGAAACGGGAGATGTATCTTCAAAAGTAGCAACCCCAATATGGCTTCTGCTGTACGGTGGTGTTGGCATCTGCATTGGTCTGTGGGTGTGGGGAAGGAGAGTCATTCAGACCATGGGCAAAGATCTGACGCCGATCACACCCTCCAGGTAAGCTGGGAAGGGGGTCTTGTTCCTGGGGTACACACAGCTGTGGTGCTGCCACATGAATCTCTCTTTAGTTAAAGAGACCCAGTTTGTCTATGTTCTTGATGATCTCACTGTTGCTGTGAACTTTTTAGGTTTAACTCCAGTGGTCTCACAATAATAACTTTTTCTGAGGAAGATAGGTCTGCTAAGTGTGAATTGCTGTATATACTCAGCCTTTGTTTTTTTATGATGGTCTGTTGCTCTTTTTTTTATTTTTTAATCTTATTGATTTCAGAGAGGGAGGGAGAGGGGGAGAGAGAGAGAAACATCAGTGATGAGAGAATCACTGATCGGCTGCCTCCTGCACACCCCACACTGGAGATCGAGCCTACAATCCAGGCATGCGCCCTGACCAGGAATTGAACCGTGACTTCCTGGTTCATTGGTCAATGCTCAACCACTGAGCCACGCCAGCTGGTTGCCTTTGTTTTATTTGGGACCCAAGGAGGATGTCTAACAAAAGTCTTCAAAATAAAAGTGAATGTTGTTCATGGGCTTCCACAAAACCTTACAACCTCATGCGTTAGAGAAGAGGGAGAAGAGAATTCCCATGGCCTGATTGAAAGGAGATTTTAAGAATTCTAGCCAATTAAAGAGGTCCATGAGTGGGGCACAGCAAGTTGGCATTAATTTTGAGGTAGTGGTAGCTTATAAAAAAAACACCAAGTTTCATTCTTAACAAGTCATCTTTTTTTTTTTGTCCACAGTGGCTTCAGTATTGAACTGGCATCTGCCCTTACTGTGGTAATTGCATCCAACATTGGCCTTCCCATCAGTACAACGCATTGTAAAGTAAGTGTTATGTCACGTGCTGTGTCATTGAATGGTTCTGGTAATATGTAGGCTTTTAAAAAATACATATTTTTTATTGATTTCAGAGTGGAAGAGAGAGGGAGAGAGATAAAGAAACATCAATGATGAAGGAGAATCATTGATTGGCTGCCTTCTGCATGCCCTACACTGGGTATTGATCCCGCAACCCGGGCATGTGCCCTGACCGGGAATCGACTAGTGACTTCCTGGTTCATAGGTTGACATTCAACCACCGAGCCACACCGGGTGGGCTAGGCTTTTTTTTTCTTTTTATATATACTTTGGTTTAGAAACTTTTATGCAGTGGATCTTGAGGAGTTGTAAGTTTAGGACATGTGTCAAGAATATAAAGCCTTATCATAATATACCCCAGTTGACAAATTGAATGGTTGGGTTTTTATATTGCCTTCATCCTCCCACAGGTAATCTCCTTAATGTGTTATCAGTAAACCAGCTTTCCTGGGCTTGGTCTAGTTCAGCAGTTACCTACTTGAGGTCATGCGCCTCTTCACCAGAGCACCATTGGAATGAGTAACCAGTTCTCTTGCCTGTTTCTCTCCTAGGTGGGCTCTGTTGTGTCCGTTGGCTGGCTCCGATCCAAAAAGGCTGTTGACTGGCGACTTTTTCGCAACATTTTCATGGCCTGGTTTGTCACGGTCCCCATTTCTGGTGTAATCAGCGCTGCTATCATGGCGTTCTTCATATATGTCATCCTGCCCTGACTGGTTTGGCTCAATGGATAGAGCGTTGGCCTGTGGACTGAAGGGTCCCAGGTTCGATTCCGGTCAAGGGCACCAAAAATAAAAAAATAAAAGAAATATGTCATCCTCTGAGCAGAAGCTATTTGGGATGAGAATTGTGCCAGTGTTTGGACCATCACAGCATTCCCGCTCCTCTGAATGATTACAGTGATACAGGAGACCCAGGACAATCTACAGTTTGGGAGCTGTGGGAGGAAGTATTACTTGTGCTACATTTGCTTTTGTGCTAAATATGACTCGTCTCAAAATTAGCTATTTAAATAGCCAGGTTTCCACTGGTTCCTATTGGCTGTGACTTCCTGTACATATTTATCTACTTTTTGTACCCAGCTTCAATTCCATTATTTTTTAATGTTGTGTCTGAAGATAACTTGTGATTTCTTTTTTTTTCTTAAACACCATCCAGAGCCATTTGACATATAGTGTGCTCTGGTTGGTGGTGTCACCAGCTTCTGCCTGAACACGCACAGGGATGTAACAACAAAAACATATCTGAAGCTTCCCTTGTAGCTCTTAGTCAAATAGTCATTTGCACTCTGCCCTCCTGTTGGCAGTGGCAGGTGGTTCTGTTGGCATTTGTGGCATTTGTGGCATTTGTGGCGAGGTTCTTGGGCACAGTAAGAATGTAAATTAGTAACTTCCTGCAAGCAGTTGACTGACTGACTTATTGCTATGAAGAAGTAGGAAGAAAAGCCTCTGGCAGTTGTGGTTTCTTTAAGATTTCTGGCCATGTGGGATGGATGAATGGAGTGTGAACTTTGGGCAAGTTAGATGGGACAGCCTTCCATGTTCATCTGTCTACCTCTTAACTGAATAAAAAAGCCTACAGTTTTTAGATAATTGGTTGTCATGGTTTTTGTTCATATGTGAAGCATCGGGGCTCCTGATTAGTTGTCCTTATCCATTAACAAGTGACACCAATACCCAACTTCAGTTTTCTCCACTCCTCCCTGTTAGGGTTCCTGTGATCTCACGACGCATGACATCCTCCATGGGAACTATTGGGAGTGTGGCATATTTCCCTTTAAAAACATTAAGTTTTTTTCAACTACAGTTAACATTCAATATTGTATTAATTTTAGGTGGATGCATTTTTCCTCATACTAGCATAACCTAGGCGTTTCACATTGGCACACACAGATCTCTTCACTGTTTTTAACATCCACAAAGTTCCCTGTTTGAGCAGAGTATTTTGTGTTGTTGTTAATTCTCACTCGGTATTTTTCCATTGATTTTTAGAGAGAGGGAAAGACAGAAACATTGATGTGAGAGAAACACATTGATTGGTTGCCTCCTACACACCCTGACCAGGGTCCGGGCCGGGGAGGAGCCTGCAACCAAGGTACATGCCCTTGACCAGAATCGAACCTGGGACTCTTTGGTCTGCAGGCCAATGCTCTATCCCAGGGGTGGGCAAACTTTTTGACTCGAGGGCCACAATGGGTTCTTAAACTGGACCGGAGGGCCGGAACAAAAGCATGGATGGAGTGTTTGTGTGAACTAATATAAATTCAAAGTAAACGTCATTACATAAAAGGGTACGGTCTTTTTTTTCTTTTAGTTTTATTCATTTCAAACGGGCCGGATCCGGCCCGCGGGCCGTAGTTTGCCCACGGCTGCTCTATCTGCTGAGCCAAAACAGCTAGGACTGAATGGACTATTTTATAATTGTTTTCCAGCTTTGCTATTACAAAGAATGCTCAGATGTGTGTGTGTGTGTGTGTGTGTGTGTCAGGCTCAGCTTCATTTACAAATCTTCAGTGTTGCTTTCTTTAGTCCTGACCATGATCTCTTCTTTCCTTGGTCAGAATAGTAAATGGAAAGTGTAGCTTTGCAAACTAGGTTGATGGTTTCTGCCCCGAGAGCAAGTTTTAGGAAGATGCTTTTTGGCAACCAGACTGTCCCTGAGGGATTAGACTTGTGCCTGAGGGATTAGACCACTGGTTGGGTACACGCTCCACAGAATCGCTCAGTAAATGTTCATCAGGCTCCGCACTAAGCTCTTTATGCACATTTAGCCCTTGAGACTTGCGGTAGGTCTCACCCTTATTTTACAGCTGATGAAAGGGGCCTGGAAAACATCTGTGTTTCACAATACGTGCTAGCAGAGAGACAGTCTTTGGGGCTGGCTGGAGGGCCTTGTGCGGCTTTATTTGAGGAAGGTGGCCGGGGCTATACTAACAGGAACCTGGTGCTATGCCCTGAACTGAGGTCCTGGAGGAGGCCCTCTGAGTTTTAATACTGGCTTCCTCTCCTGGAGCCATATAACCTCAGAGCCGGACCGTCTGCTCTGGGGTGAAATGGAGAATAGTAAGCCTCCAACATTTCCCCTGTGGCTCAGGAAAGGAGGGGGCGGGTAGGGGATGAGTTGTTTTTAAATCAAAGTTGTGTGCATATTAAGGAGTCAGGTGGTTCAATAAGGCTTGTAACAACAATGGATCTGCCATCCCTGCTCTTTCCTTTCCTAAGGCACCGCTTTCAACCCTGGTTCCTCTGTGTCTCAGTGGTGGTAAGCCTTCCCTTCTGCATGCACAGACCCTAACCTCACACCATCACTGTATTACTGGGTCTTAATTTTGGTAAGATCAGTATTCTGAGCATTTGAAAGGTAGTGCTGAGCTGCTGAGTCATACAGTGACTCCACTGTGATCACTTCCTGACATTTTGTTGTCCTGTTCTTGTCACTAATTGATCTCAAAACTCCCAGTTGTCTGATTTTGTCTTGGGACCATCAAAAGCGACAGGCATGGTCTCTCTCCATCGTGGAAGGAAGCCTTACTCAGCTTCTCATCTCATCTGGACAAGTTGTATATCTGTCCTAAAATCTTCCTCATCCTTCTGGGCATTTCTTTTACCTCCTTTGTTAAATTTCCCATTTCCCGTAGCCCATTTTTCATTTTTTTTTTCTTTTGGCTTATTCCCTTGCTTTTGTGGAGAATGCCCTCTAGCAGCTTCCTGAGAAAGAGCTGGGGAGGAGTTTGTTGAGACCTTGTGTGTCTGCACGTGTGTTTATTCTGTCTTTACATTTAATTGGTAATTTGAGTATAGAGTTTAGGTTCGAAATAATCCCCCTTCAGAGAATTGACGGCACTGCATTGGTGGAAGTCTGAACCCTTTCTGATTACTTGGTGCGTGTGCCCCGCCTTCCTTGCCGGAAGCTTGTTGGGGTATTTACTGCTTAGTGTGGCTAACTTGACAGTGCAGGGATGGTTTATTTGTCAGTGGACTGAGCACTCACTCCTGCGAAGCCCAGAAATTCACATCCTTCAGTTCTAGGAACTTCCTGAATTACTGTGATATCCTCTACACCTTTTTCTTTTTTCTCCTAAGCTATTGAACGAGTCCTCTAATTTCTCATTTTTTTGCTCAATACATTCTTACTTCTCTGACCTTGTCCTTTATGTTCTATTTCATGGATGCGATCAGTACCTTTTTCTTAAATATTAAGGATAATTTTAATTTGTTAACATAGTTCCCATTTTTGGCTCTGGCTTTTGCTCTGGTCTGTGTCCTGCCAAGGCTTTCCTTGGCTGCCGGGTGCTCTTTGATCTCATATTTAAGAGCAGAATGAAGTGCTGGTGGGAAGCTCAGTGCACAGGCGGTGCTGGTGGGACTGTGGCGCCTTTGTCACAGGCAGTGCTTTTCCACTAGTTGTGATTTTGTGGCAATATGTCAAATTATTGGCAATATTGAGACTTCTGGTTGTCACAGTTGGGGGATGTTACTGGCCTGAGAAATCTTGCTATGGACACCCTACAGTGTACAGGGGCCCCACACAAAGACTTAACCCAGACTAAAATGTCGAAAGTGTTGAGGTGGAGAAACCCTGGGTGAGGTGATCCCAGAGAAGAGCCAGGTCTTGGTGTGACTCAAATCTGTGGGGCTGGCTGGGAAGAGGTCACTGTTCAACTGCAAAAGTAGGTTTACAGCTGTGAGTATGCGAAACAGTTTATTCTTACATTATTACTTATTATTGTATTATTTTCCATACAAGCAACTGTAAACCTACTTTTGCCCCGCCCTGTGTTTCTCTGTTTCCAGCACCGGTAGTTCCTGCTTTGTGGCTTCTACATGCACGGATTCTATACCACCGTTTGGGTAAATAACCCAGTCTCCCAGCAACGTGGTTCAAATTTCAGTTGCTGTGGCACATGTACTAACTCGAATGCTAGCTCTCCAGGCCAGAAAGCACACCTAGAGCCGAGGCGCATCGGCACCAGTGACCTGCCCAGGTCCCCCCCTCACCAGTGGGTGGCTGCTTGCTGCGCATCTGTTACTCTGCTCACTCAAGATGACAGAGCTCTTGGCGTCGTCTCCTGTTCTCCCAGCGGTGGAGAGGGCTGCAGAGATAGTGCTTTTAGTGCCCCTGATGGGTTAGCTCCTCATTCTCTTAGGGACTTGGACAAAAGTATCAAAACGTGCTTTTTTACCATCAAACACAGCTCTCATCAATTCGGCCAGTGGAAAAAGAGGTTATTTCCACTTCTCATGGACTTCTGGACAGGCTGTTGCTGCTACGACTGGAGATTTTACAATGTCTTTAGCTGAGGTTTGGAAGAAATTGAAAGCATCGTAGCAAAAAGTGACAGAAATGCACAGTGTGGCAGAATTCAAACTGAACATAAACTGGCTTGTATTTGACCGTGGAAAGGCTGGTGCTGCTGCTGTGAGGAAGTTGGTGAAGGTGACCTTGTCAACATGAGGGAGGAAAGGGTGCAGATGTCTCAGAGGAAGTGACTGATGGGACTTCACACGCAGGGCCTTCTCAGAGGTGGTTCACGGCAGTGAGAAAAGGTCTGATGGGGGAAGCCCATCCCAAAACACTTCTACCCCAATATTTCTAATGATTTAAATCAGTGGACTAAGTAAATAGTAGCTTAACTATTTTTTTATTTCCATATACATTTATAACTGTCATTTAATGTTTTGAGAAAAAAATTTTAAAGCTCATGGGACAACCATCTTACCTGTTGGTTATTAGACCACCTTGCATGGTCACATTTGTGGACCCACAGCTACTGTGCAGAGCGAGGGCGGCCTTTGTGTTACTTGCCCTCAGCTCTGCCCACTGTTTCCCAACCCATGGGCCCTCCATGGTGCCCTTTATAAAATAAACGTCCAGTCTGATGCCACGCGGAAGACCATGCCTGACCGCAGCGTGGGGCACAGGCGTGGTGATTTCAAATATACATGAAAATAGAAGAGTATAATGAACCGCGGTACCAGGTGCCCTCCATCCAGCTCCAACAACAGTCAGCATTCTGCTCTCGCATCTGCTTCTCCCTCTCACAAACGTTTTTTACCGGAGTATTTTAAACCAAATGTCTTCTGACCTGTATATTACTTGAGGCTATGTCTAAAGGTGATGTTTTTAAATGTCACCACAGGTGCCCCGACTGCTTCCTAGACTCTGAGTGACAGCCTTTCAGGGGCCACCTTAGCCTCGGCCGTCTCAGGTCGGTCCCTTGTCCCCATGTGCTATCCCGCTGCCACAGTTCAGTGGTTTTGTCTCCTAGCCCGATGACTGTGATACCGTTGTAATGAACTAGTTACTAATAATAGAAAAGAAACAAAGGGAAGACTAGACATAGACATGGTCCCTGCAAACCACGGGGAGGGAAACACACGGAATGTAGGGGCATCCCCAGGAAAGTTGAGATGACAAAGGCAATACGACTTGCTTGTCAGTCACACCTGGGAACAGAGGTCATTGGCCAGAGTGGGTGTGAGATATATAATTTCCTAAACAAATTCACTCTCTTGGTTCCTCTTGGCATGCTTGGCTCATGGCTCATGGCTCATGGCTCATGCTCGGCTACCTGGCATTCTCCCGTGTGGCCCATGACCACGCGGACCCCACACACAATGGACTAATGGACTGCAGCTAGCCTTTGCTGTCCTGGACCCAGCGCAACATGGAATGGAAACTGAACACTGACTTTGCTTCTAGCTTTACTGAAACCCAGATTATACTTCTATAACTGGAAATAAAGCTTTCTACCATACCTCATCCTCCCGTGCAAGTCTCAGAAAATTCCTTTTCTCGGGATATCCACCTCCAGCAGCATCCAGTGGGGAAGGGGGCCCCCACTTGGTCTGGTAACAGCTGTGTTTTTACAATAGTCTCTTACCACCATTTCGGTGGTGTTTCAGGGGGAGTTTAAGGCCAATGTTTCAACCTGTTTTTACCTAGGAATTCTTGACTAGTTGATATTTTAGTCATTTATTTTTTTAATCACCTGAGGATATTTTTTCTATTGATTTTTTAGAGACAGTGGAAGAGAGAGGGAGAGACAGAAACACTGATGTGAGAGACACATCAATTGGTTGCCTCCCGCATGCCCCCAAGCAGGGCTGGGAGCCTGCAACTGAGGTATGTGCCCTTGACCGGAATCAAACCTGGGACCCTTCAGTCCTCATGAGTAAACCAGCTAGGGCTTAGTCATTTTTTTAAAGTGAAAAATTTAATGTTTAAATTGAAAATTTTTTGAACAATTAAGCATATAAGGTAGAGAATGAGAGAACCTTGCATGCTTTTCCGTTTCCCTGTCCCATTACCCAAAGGTAACTGTCAGTAGCTTGCATGTCTTCTAAGGCATTTTGCCTGTACATGTGTGCACATACGTGTGCATGTGGGCACAAACACACCACACAGAATCATTCTGAGAGATGAAGCTGCTGCTTCCTTGGTAACGCCCTTTTAGTGTCTAAAAGTTCAGTGGTGTCAGAATAAGCAGGTCAGTGTTGAGTCACCTGGTTAAGCCCCTGCAGTGGCTTATATAATCCTGCACTTGTGTACTTGCAAGTTGCCATCACCTTTGCAAGCTGGGCTAAGCTTTGGGCTAAGCTGGGGCTTTCAACAGTTCATTTCCTTATTGGCAAGGAAATAAAGGATTTGTTCTCACCCTACCTTACTCTTGACTTCCGGCAACTTAAAGCTGCTTAGAGTCCGCAGGTGACATGCTCACTAAAAGCTGGGCTGTGGTGTTTCCTATAAAATCCACTGGCCTGGGGACACCCGGTCTATTAACCCCTCTCTACTGCGTTTGTGCAGTACATATGACTCATATCTTTTTAAAAAAATGTGTTTTTTATTGATTTTAGAGAGAGAGGAAGGGAGAGGGAGAGAGAGATAGAAACATTAAAGATGAGAGACTCATTGATGGGCTGCCTCCTGCATGCCCTCTACTGGGGATCGAGCCCCAAACCCAGGCATGTGCCCTGACCAGGAATTGAACTGTGACCTCCTGGTTCATGGGTCAATGTTCAACCACTGAGCCACACCAGCCGGGCCGATTTGCAAATACCTTTGCCAATGATTTTCTCTGGTCTCACACCTGATCTTGCTCATCGCTCTAAATTTCAGTAAGGCTACCACACTCCTATCCCGAGGTGTGAGAGTCATTTCTCTTTAGCCCTGTTCCTTTGCCTCTACTTGAGAGACCTAAATCCTAATTCTTTAACGATCCTCTTTTCAGCTGGGACCCTGAGATGCCTGGAAAGCTTGGAAGGGTCAGCCAGCTGGAGATCTTGGAGGTGCTCCTCCCAAACTGTTACCTTTGTGGCAGATGGAGACGTCAGACTCTTAATCGCTGTTTCAAATAACTACGAAAATGAAACACTAGAGCTGCTGATTGGTCCTTTGCCTTTCTAGCCTTTCGTTCTATTTGGACAGGATGCGGGTTTCCTCGCCTCATCTGAACAGGCTGGGGTGCAGGGCAGAGTGCTGCTGCTGCCGAGGAGCCAGACGGTGGTGTTCTGGGGACGGCTGCATTTCCAGCGCAGCCTCCCCTCCCAGGGTAGCACTGCTGAAGACCGACCCAGATAGAGGCGCCTACCTCCCATTCATTCTATTTCTAGAAGCAAGCAAATGCTCTCTAATTGCAGGCTTGGACGAACGCCTCAGCAGTGTTTCTCACTGTGCTAATTGGTAAAATATAATTTTCAACTCACTGTGTCCTGCTTTGCAAAATAATAGTTGGCAGCTGAGTTGCCAGTTTGGTTCCTAAAGTGAAACTGCTTTTTAGTTTAGCATTAGGGATAATGGGCCTTTGGAAATCCCCGGGGAGACCTGTGCTGTGTACAAGGACCATTAGAGTTCACATTTACGCCTATGAGAACCAGGCGCCTATTGATTTGATGTCTTTTCCTGGGCTCTTTTATTAAATTAAATTTCAATGGTGAGTTTTGGGGGGCCGGCTTCTGGGAACTTTAGTCAATACTGCCCATTAGTCGGGTCCTATGATGGGCCTGTGTGTTCCTTATTGAATTGGAAGGGAGGTCATTTTCTTTGGGCTGAGACGTTTCTTTGGGCAGGCTCCCCGTCAGCCTCAAGGTGGTTGGCCTCACCAGCTTTCTGGAAATGCTGTCAGCTTGTGAGTGTGAAGTTGGTGTGACACTTGGCTTTTCTTGGAGTGGCTGTCGTGTCCACGGAGAATCGCTATCTGGCACAGAGAAAGGCTTTAAATTAAAAGTTTAATCTCTCTAAGCTTCAGTTTCCTTGTCCAAAGATTGGTGATAATAATTGTACTGATGTTACCAGATTTTCATGAGGATTCAGTAAAATAATGCATGTAAAGTGTGCAGTGCCCGATACTTCATAAATAGTGTTTATTAACTAATCTAATCATGCAAGTAAATGTAGGTAACTTTTCTTGATATGGTTCAACTTGACACTGATTCCTTGACACTGATACCTTCTTTGACTGGGGTATGACAGGTAATTTTCCTTAATGATACCTTCATTTCTTAAATCTGAAATGAAGAACTTAATTGAATGGATTGCCTTTGAAGGCAAGTCTATAAGACACTATAAATTAGGATTAGGTTAAACCTAATGGCAGAAAATACCAAGAACAGAGAAGACAGTTTATTTCTCCTGCAAGTGTAAGAAGCCCGGTGCTGTTACAGTGGTGCCCTGGTCTCCAGGGTAGGGAGGCAGGCTCCACCTTCACCACGTGGTGACCGCCTCGAGACCCCAGGCCCTAAGCTGCCAGCTGTGGTCGTTGGTAATGTAACTGAGAAATCTGCTCACTCAGAGTCCTGATGCCTCGTGAGGTAAAGTACACATCAGAGGAGGGATATGAGCCCCACTCTTGGTACCAACCTCTGCCTCAGAATCCAGTCAGAAGATGGGACTCATAGGTGTTTAACAAAATTTAGTTAAAGAGTTGTTAACTAGGTGGAAAGTGTTAAATGGCCCAAAGCAAACGCGAAGGTGTCATGGAGGTAGCATAGTTGGAGGCTGGGGAAACAGACAAGACGTTGGAGCTATTAAAACTTCAGGAGCTTGGCCCTGGCCGGCTTGGCCCAGTGGCTAGAGCGTTGTTGGTCCTCAGAGTGAAGGGTCCCAGGTTCAATTCTGGTCAAGGACATGTATGTTGTTTGCAGGCTCAATCTCAGGCCCTGGTTGGGGCATGTGCATGAGGCAACCAATCGATGTGTCTCTCTCACATCAATGTTTCTCTCTCTGTCTCTCCCCCGCCCTTCCACTCTCTCTAAAAACCAATGGAAAAATATTCTCGGCTGAGGATTAACAATAACAACAACAACAACAACAACAACAACTTTAGGAGCTTGGAGAGGAGCCCTGTGAGGCTGATAGATCTCTGGGGAAGCAGCACCGGGTGGCTGGTGCTGGCGTATCAGCTTGGAAGGGTCTCTGGGCCTGGGGCCCACACCGTACGAGGGCATGGTGGCGGCTGGTGACTTTGAGAAGCTGACTGTGAGGGCTGCCAATGTGTAAACAGGATCAACTGCTGCAGAGGAAGGAACTGCTGCATCAGAGTGAAGCAATGTGAGGTGACTGCATAGGGACAGGAAGTGGACAAGCAGGAAGTTGGTCTCCGCAGGTTCCTCTCAGCTCCCCTGTTGTAAACCACAGCAAGGGAGCAGCTGCTGACCAAGGTGCTCCGAGGGTCCTGGCCCAGCGTCACCCCAAAATGCAGAGGCTTAACAACCGGCACAGGGGTGTCTGCCAGATCTCTCCACTTTAAAAGAATCTTTGGCATTAAAAAAAAAGTGCCTCATCTCGGGGTGAAACTCTCAGATTGTGTGACTACCCAATAGTCTTTTGTTCAGTGGTCTTGGTGTCCACGGATGAATCTGGTAGCTGTAAAATGGTGATTTTCTCTTTTTCTCGATCCTGATCCTTGTCCTTTATTAGTTGGCATTCCTTAGTGAAGGAGAGCTTTCCCTCCCATCCCCCGTTCCCTGCCCTGAGAAATGTGGTTTTTGGTTGGGTGGCCACATGCCCAGATGGAGTTGTCCACTGGGAACAGGGGGAGAAGATACTGGTGAGGCGCTGGCCCTTCATCCCAGTTCCAAACAAGCCATCCTATCCCTGCAGTTGCATCCCTGATTGCTTGAGCTGTACAAGCTCCAGAAGGGATGAGAAGGAATTCGTGTTTTGTACAGGAAAACATGAGGGAACACAACCGGACTTCACTGGTGGCGTCTGTCTCCGTGAGGACCACATAGGCCTGGGGTCCTCAGCCTCGGCTGGGCATCGGCCTCGCCTGCAGAGCTGGGGCGTGGGCAGAGCATTGTGGTATCACTGGTCTGGGAGAGACCCGGGCATCAGGAGTTTAGGAAGCTCTCCTGAGGATTCCAGCAGGCATGCAGGCTTGAGAACCCTAAACCAGGAGGCAGCCTGGCCACCCTGGGTGAATGTGTGCTCTTCCTTACGCTCCATCAGGTGGGATGAAGGAACCAATGAGATTTCCTGGCATGTCTTTCTGTCAAATCAGCATTTTCAAAACTCTACCCACTGTTAGTGTTTGACCACCTGGTACATTTGATTTCTCCCTTTCAAAAAAGAGTTGACTGTTCTCATAATGCTGGTCCAGATTCAGGCACCCAGGTTTAGAGTGCATCTCATGACTTCAATCACAAACTCACCTGAGCTTCTGTAAAATGGAAGCATGCTTTTCCTCCTTAAGATGGAGTGAAGGAGAGAATCCAAAGGTGAATAAATATTCAGGGGTGGGCTGTGGGAGTGGAAGTGGCAGCAGTTGCTACTCTATGCCAAGCCTCTGGCACCCCCACTCGCCCCCAGCACTGGGCTACACACTTAGCATAACGTGGGCCTTCATAAAAATTTGATGTGAACTGTTTCAGGCATAGAAAAGGTTATCTATATATAGAAAAGGCTAAGTGACCGACTGTCCATCTGTCCGACCGTCTGAGCAGCCGGTACAAATGACACGCACTGGCAATTTAGAAATAAACGTTGACTCACACATGTGCGACACATATAAAGCTCTCACTGGCACTAATCACACACAACGCCAGAATGTATCTGAAGACCAACTATTGGTACAACATACCTCTGAAGCTGAAAGAAAGCATCGTCATCAACAGAATATGTCTGAAGACCAACTATTTAATTTCCTTTCAATGTGCAAGAATCCGTGCACCGGGCCACTAGTATAGGAATAAAATAATGAGCATTCATGTACCCACCACGTAGTGTAAGATTTCAGGGCCTGGATTTGCTCTCCCCTGGTTCCATTTAGGAGGAATGGAACTACTGACTGAATTTAGTGCTCATTATTTTTTAATTTTATGATACATGTATGTGTCCCTAAGTGGTACATACCATTGGTTTGCAGGTTCTCGGGCTCTATGTAAATGACCTCACACTGTATGCATTCTCACACAAATTACTATTTGTTGTTTAGCATTGTAGCTGTGTGATTCCTCCACGTTTGTATGTGGCTCATTCATGACCACACACACGTTTATCTGATTTTTGGTCAACACTTAGGTGGTTTCAAATTTTTGAAAATTAAAAACAGTGCTACCATTTGCCTTCTCATATGGGTTTCCTTGGGCACCTGTGCAGGAGTTTCTCTGGATCTCCATCAAGGACTAGAATTGCTGCATTGTACTATATGTTTACCTTTAATCTTATGAGATCTTGCCAAATTGCTCTCCAAAATTGAACCTTTTTATACTCTCATCGCCAGTGTATCAGAGTTCCAATTCTATGCTTTTGCCAACACTTGGTATTTCTCAAACAAAAATATTTTGCCAAATACATTATTTCTTTTTTGGGGGGGATGGGGTAATGCTCACCCAAGGATATTTTTTCCATTGATTTTTAGGGAGTGGGAGGGGAGGAGGGAAAAGGGAGAGGGAGAGAGAGAGAGAAAGAAACATAGATGAGAGACACATCAATTGGTTGCCTCCCAACGCACTCCACCCGGGACTGGGGTTTGAACCTGCACCCTGGGTATGTGCCCTGGTGGGGAATTGAGCCTGCAACCTTTTTGGTGTATGAGATGATGCTTCAATCAACTGAGCCACCGGGCTGGGGCTTCAGCTGCTAACCTTTGAGATAGTTTGTTAACGATAGAAACCAGAGATGCAGTGAAGGCAGACACTGGGGACAGGTATCCTTTATCCTTCATGAATATCTCAAAATATATGTATTTAAACATTTCCCCACTTAAAATTCCGCTGTTGCCTGTTTGTGGGGTTTTATTGCCAGGATCTTGGGAAGCTCTCCCATATCAATGACCCAAGGTGGAGTGTTGGACTCAACACAGCCTGATTTGAACATAATTATAAGCATTTAGATAATGCTGGCATTTTCTGAATGCCTAGCACACAACTCCATCATCCCCAGTGAACACAGTGGTCTCTGGCCGCCTGGTCTACCCCGAATGAAGAGAACACTTGATGGGCTGAGCCTTGGTCTGCCTGTTCCCCACTCCCCATGTGAGAGGGGGAGCCCCCAGCTCTTTCTCTGTGTAGAACTTGCCATCAAACCCCAGAGTTCTTGGGAAGAGCCGCTGATCTGTGTGAGCACAAAACCGCTGTGATAGGCCAAGGAAAACCGTGTTTTGGAAAGAGAGAGGCTGTGCGGGGCGTCGCTTCTGCAGAGCTGCTGGGCTGACACCAGGCTGGTGCCTCCTTGCTTGGTTCCTCCTGAGCCGCCCTCCTGGCGCCGAGGAACTGCCACACATGTTGGGGGAGGGGGGGCGGGAACAGCAGCCCTGGCGGGCCGCCTGTGTCACTGGGTACTTCTTTTTGTGACTGTCCCAAGTGGTTTCCTAGATAAAACACTGTTACATGGCCCCTGTCCCTGAGCGCTGTGTGCCCCTTTATTGAGGGGCTGGCGGAGCAGGCAGCGAGGACCTGGCTCAGTGTGGTGTGGGGCTCTAGTTCCTGACATGGGTCCCCATTTCCTGGGCCTGCATTTCTGTAGCCTTACCCCGGGGCTGGCAGGGTTTGAGCCCTGAGCTTGGGAAGAAATGACAAATGATGTTATGAATCTCTCTAAGAGATAAGGGAACAAGTTTCTCCAATGACACAAGTACTCCTCTCCGGATTTCAGGCCCAGGCTCCAGGCTGTTTCCTTTCCGTTCCCACAGGAAGCCCCATGCTGTGGCCGTGTGATATCTCAGTAGCCCCAGGTTTCTGGTGGGGACTTCAGTCCTTCCAATTCCAGCAGCCAAGACAAGCCAGTCCTACCCCACTCCAGGATGACATGTGAGCAAGTGTGGTCTCGCCAGGGTGACCCTCAGGACTTCTGCTGGGGATTCTGGGGCAAGGAATGTTCTGCCACGTGATGACCACACCCCCAAAGGGAAGCGTGCAGCCTCAGGTATCCTCTGGGCGTCCCAGCCTTTACTAAGGATGCCGCCAGCCATGGGGAAGGCAGTGCCGAGCCAAGGGAAGAAACAGGTCCTCAGAACATCAGTGAGCTGCGGGGGCAGGCTTCCCCGTGCACTTCTCTGTTACCTGGGCCCATGCATTTCTTTCACTGTTTAAGCCAGTGTGAGCCAGGTTTCGTTTCTTGCAACTGAAACCATCCTAACTGGTACCCTTGGGATGCCGATCACTACTTTGATCTGAGCCGTGGTCCCTGATGTGTAGAGACAACTTGGAATTACCACCTGGTCCCTTCTGAGAACCCCAGGGCCCTGGGCTGTGGGCTCCGGGGGAGACTGCCCTGACCTATTTGTCCTAAGAGTCCTGGCAGAGGTGGACCCTCCTTCCCAGAGGTGAGGGGACCTAAGTTCCCTGTCCTGAGGGACTTACCGTCACTCATGTCCATGCAGATATGGTTCCATCACTGGGCTTCAAGGGCTAGTCCCCTATGCGGAGTCTGGATACCTTGTAAATATTCATGATGCCCTTTCCCCTACTTAGTCATACCAGCAGTTCAAACCATAGCCTCAACCTGGCCCATTCGGCTCAATGGATAGAGGGTCTGGGTTTCGATTCTGATCAAGGGCATGTTCCTCGGTTGCAGGCATGTGCCCTGGTCAGGGCAGGTGAGGATTAACAACAACAAAAAGCACCACCAAACCCCCCACACCCCCCAAAACAGCCTCTTGCTCCTTTGCCTGTTTTCTGTAGCACCTTTCCTTTGGTTCTCACCATATGACCCTGGGGACGTGGCTTCCAGCCCCGATCAGGCGCCTTTTTCCTATCAGCCCTGGGCAGCCAGGAGCCTGCCTGTCCCACCCGGTGTGGGCTCCTTGACATGAAGGTGGGGCCTCCCTCTCCCCTGAGTCTGCTTGGGCCTCTTTCGCTCCTTTCCCTCTCAATTGATCATTAAGGTTAAGTATCCTCTGTGAATGATTAAAAAAAGAGACTGGGCGAGCAAGAGCATAAACTGATTAAAAGTTAATACTCAGTTTAATGTTAACACTCAGTTAAATTACATCAGTGAGAATAGTTTGGTGGTATTTTCCATATAGTCCAAGAATAGAGATCAAATCATTGGGACTGAACAGACTCAAGTATATGTGATACATAAGAATGTACTGGGTGCTGCCCTGACCGGTGTGGCTCAGTTGGTTGACGTCCTCCCGTGCACTGAAAGGTTGCTGGTTTGATTCTCGGTCAGGGCACAGACCCAGGTTTTGGGTCAATCCCTGGTAGGGGGCGTGCAGGAGGCAGCCCCTTGATGTTTCTCTCTCACATCAATGTTTCTGTCCCTCTAACCCTGTCCCTTCCTCTCTCTCTAAAAATCAATAAAAATAAAATGTTAAATAAATAAATAACAGAATTTACTGTGTGGTACCTCCTGTGAGATGTGGCTGAATGAGCTTCGACTCTCAGCTGCCTGCAGCTCCCCAGGACCTTCCAGCTGCTGCTGTTGAGCTGACAGCTCTTTAAAGATGTGAGCCCAAACTTGGCTAATTTTTTAAATTAAATATGTTTTTATTGATTTCAGAAGGAAGGGCGGCACTGGGCTTGGTGCTCTCCTGCCCAGGGCGCATTAGCTGGACTCTGCCGACCTCAGGCCCTTGTATAGAGCGGGAACCAGAGCTCCTTTTTCACTAGGCTGCTGAGGAGAGCGGGGCGGAGTCTGCAGGGGAGGAAGAATCTGTTAGAAACACAGTTTCATCAGAGTTAAAGCTAATTTTAAGAAGACATTTGGAAGTAGCTGCTGGGACAGAGGTCCCTAAACTCCTGGAGACAGGACTGTCTGCTGGGTGACCATGAGGGGATGACACTGAACTTGCCCAGGTCCAGTGTCTTTATCCCACTGTGGGTGGTGATTCCCAGGACCCTTACAGCTGGAAACTCCAGGACCGTCAGTGTGACGGTGCCAGCCCTCCCGGCGCTGCGATGACTGTCACCCGCAGCTCTCTCCGTGCCCCTTGTTCCTACCAGCACCGTGGAAATGCAAGCCCAGCCCAATGCAATTGTAATGTTTCTCGTAGCCACATTTTAAAAAGTGAAAAGAAACAGGTGAAATTAGTTTTCATAATGCATTTGCTTTAATCCAAATATTGAAAATATGATTTCAACACATAACCAGCATGCCAGTTATGGATAGATTTTATATTTGTTTTTGGTATTCAGTCTTTGATACCTGGTGTCGGCTCTGTGGGGCTCAGAGCAGGGAGGAGCTGGAGGGCTGGAGGGGAAGGCCAAGTTATCGCTCAGCCACAGGAGGGCCTGGGCTGTGGGCCTTGGGTGGGTGGTTCTCCCAGATAAACTGCCCAGACAACAGATTCCTGGAGCCCTTCTTGAGGACCCAGCGGCCCATCTCCCACGACCTATGGTGTTCACCTGCGCAGGGTATTTCGGGTTCCATGAGGTTTGCCCCCCCCAGAGAGTCTTCAAGTGCCCCATAGAAAGGAGTCACCCACAAATATAGTGACGCTATTGTTATTATTATACCATGACAGTACGTGTGCACTTCAACACGATGGTTCATATATCAGAGGAAGACAGCCTCTGCCCAGGCAGTGCAGTGTCCCCAGCATCCCTGGTGGCAGGATGGATGCAAGTTATCCCCTGTTGGAGGGCTCCCCCCCCCCCCCCCCGCCAGTCCCGGTTCTCAAGCCCAGTGCTGCCTGCAGGGGGACTGCTGCCCAGCTGGGGTCTGCAGGCTGGGTTTCCCAGGGTGTGGCCAACCAAGAGATTACTCAGTGTGATCATGAATTTAGGTGATTTTTCTACCAAAAACTTTATTACAATGAAGGCAATTACCTACCAACCATGAGCTCCTAGCTCTATAGCCAACGTTTCAGCAGGAGACAGGAAAGGGCCTGGGTCACTCAGGAAGAGACAGCCTGGATGAGTGAGGGTGAATGAGATGAAAGACCACGTCAGCCTGGCCCTGCCCCTCTCCATGGAGACCTTCCAGGTGTCCCCGTGGACATCACCAAGATGCAGAATAACGGGACCAGCTCCATGCACCCACGTCGAACGTTCCTTGTGGATGAATTAGAGCTTCAGCGTGCCTTTCTGAGTTGATACAGAATTTCACAGCATGACCTTGGTGAAGAGCCAGGATAATACGTTTCCTGCCTGTACAGTGGCTGTGAAGATCAAGCTAACAGTTTAAATGAAGGCACCGTGTGAACCTGAAGGCTACAGAGACATGGAGGTTGCTATTCTGAGTAACCATTATTATTGATTTTTTCTTAATCTCACTGCAACTGGTATTCATCTTGGGGCTTCTGAGAATCTTCTCACCAAAAACCACTGCAGCCTTCAACGCCCTGGATAAGAACATGAACTTGCCCTCAACCCATGGCCCAACTTCTCATTCCGACATCTCATTCAGTCCAGTGGCCAGGAACTGGCTGGAGCTGGAACTCGCGCAACCTCTCCCTCCCCACCACTCCTTTTTTATGACCAGATAAGAAAGGCGTTCCTCACACCTGTCCTGCTTTCTGAAGTCAGGTGTTACGGACAGTCCGGTGATCAAGGAAAGGTAGGGATGGGTGGGGACTCCTGCCCTCAGGGAAGAGGGAGCAACTGAGTTGAGGGCAGGTGCCAGGGCCCCCCTGGCCTCTGTCCCCACCCACAGAGCTGGAGGCGAGGCCTCTAATTGCACAGGGCGGAGGCCTCACAGGGAGATGGAACGTGGAGCTGGCCGCAGCCTTCATGGTTATTACTTTCCTGATGTTGCTTGTCTATTTCCCTGTGAGGATGATTCAAGATTTTAAATCTCGAAAACAAACTGGAGACTCCTGCCAGCCCCACACCTGGTGCTGTCCTGGGGAGAGGCCAAAGTCCTGGGCCGGGAGCTGGCCCTGCTGAGTGATGAGCTAATGTCCCCTCCTCTGCTGCAGGGGCCAGGGAGGGGCCAGCTGGCCACTCACCTTTGCCTGGCATCCCTGGGTGCCTGGGCTGAAGATGAGGGGAGACTGAGGGAGGCTCTGTTGCTTCTGCCTAGTCATGTCCTGAATCCAAATGGGAACAGCAGAGCTGCCCCCTCCATGATTCATTCATAAACCACCAAGCGTACGCACAGTATAAATGTGCCCAGCATTCAAGTTCTCTCCCAAATCCCCTCCTCCACTTTTTAAAGATCCACTTTTTAAAGATACTAGAGGCCCGATGCACGAAATTTGTGCAAGAGTAGGCTTTCTTCTGGCACCTGGGACCCAGGCTTCCCTCTAGCCCCGGCTTCGTCCGGAAGGTCATCCAGAATGATGTCTGGTCTAATTAGCATATTACCTTTTTATTATTATAGATATTTTGCATATAATAAAATGCACTCATTTAAAGTATACAGTGTGATGAGTTTTGATAGATGTGTACAGCAGTGTAAACGCCAGCAAAATCAATTGTCAAACATTCCCATCATATCCAAAAATTCACTTTCTGCCCCTTCTGCTTCTGTCACCGTGGTTCTGCCTTTTCTAGAACTTCATGTAGATTTGATCCAGTGGTGTGTGCTGTTTTGTGCCTGGCTTTTTCAGTCAGCGTAATGTCTGTGACGTTCTTGTACATTGCTATGGGTACCAGTAGTGTTTCTCTTTTCTCTGCTGAGTAATATTCCATTGTATGGGAATATCACACTTTTTAAAAATTTTCACTTAGAGTTTACATTCAATATTATTCTGTATTAGTTTCAGCTGTACAGCATAGTGGTTAGACACGCATATACTTTACACAGTGTTACCCTGACACCATAGATATTACAATATTATCGACTATATTCCTTATGCTGTACCTTAGATCCTTGTGACTATTTTGTAACTACCAATTTGTACTTCTAATTCCTTCACTTTTCCCACCTGGAGCCCCAATCCTAATCCCACCTGGCAACTATCTGTTTGTTCTCTGTATCTATGAGTTTGTGTCTGTTTTGTTTGTTCATTTATTTTGTTCTTTAGATTCCACATGTAAGTGAAATCGTGTGGTATTTGTCATTCTCTATCCGACTTATTTCACTTAGTGTAATACCCTCTAGGTTCATCACAGGGGTCCTCAAACTACAGCCCACGGGCCACATGCAAATACAAATATTGTATTTGTTTCTGTTTTGTTTTTTTTACTTCAAAATAAGATATGTGCAGTGTGCAAAGGAATTTGTTCATAGTTTTTTTTTAAACTATAGTCTGGCCCTCTAACGGTCTGAGGGATAGTGAACTGGCCCCCTCTTTAAAAAGTTTGAGGACCCCTGATCTATGGCATAGATTCTATGCAGTCTCAAATGGCAAGATTACATTCTTTTTAATGGCTGAGTAATATTCCACTGAGATTGGACACTGGGGAGACCACCTCAGAATATAATATTCCACTGTCTATAGTACCACATTTTCTTTATCCATTCACTTATCAGTGGACACTGGTGCCACAATTTCTTATGTGCTCTCTTCTTTTTGACTCTGCAAGAGATGGTCTTTTCAGTCCCCTCTCAATGGGGGTGACCCTCTGGGCCATGGAAGGTCTCTGTGTGTATTGAGTTTTGCCTCCTACCTCTTCCTGCTAAACTAGGCCCTTTCTCCTACCCCTGTCCCTCCTCTGCCTTTGGTCTTCTGCAAAACAGACCTACTCTTCTGCTGGTGGTTTAAGATTGTGTTAAAAATAATCAGTTATTGCACAAATAACATAAAGTAACATCAAGAGATGCCAACTAAAATCTAAAAAAAAAGCAGGGGTGGGGGGGGGACCATGTACAGCCCAGCCTTTAGGATTCAGAACTCACTTCAGCAGACGGCCCGTTCCTCACCACCTGCTCTTGGAAACGCCGTGCCTGTGCCAGAGGCGTATTTCACTGTCTATGTCCCTCATGTAGGCACTCTGCTATATTTGTAGATGAATCACAGTTTAAAATAATCATTTTAAACTTTTGAAACATTTAAAGATAATATACAAATATGGTAAAAAAAAAAATATTTGAACGGCACAGAAACATGCAAAATGGAAGGACACATCTCCCTGCCACTCTCACTGCTCAGGCAGCCCCTGCCAGCAGGTTGGTGAGGCTCGCCCCCAACAATTCAACGTCCGCATGCATGTTGTTGAAACCCGATAGAACCGGGCCCCCACGTCCTCGCCTTGGCTCAGTGATAAGTCCAAAGGAGACACACAGCTGGCTGCACTTTTGACAGCAGTCCAGGTCTCTGCTTGGTCTGCAGGGAAGGTGTGTGACAGCGATAAGGAGACAGGCACTCGGAGCGCACAGGTGTCTCCGTCAGGCCGCTCTGCTTCCCGCTTGACAATATTGGTGCTCGCTCGGTCTCTGCACAGCTCACAGTGAGCGGCTCTGCAGGAGACACACACACCCCTCCCCCCAGCTTCAGGTCGTCATTTTCTGCTGCAAACACTGGGTGAGTCCCTCCCCTGGTGGAGCCACAGGTCCATGCCCTCCCTGCCAGGTGACCTGGGAGGGCAGCTTCGGATCTCCGCTCCCATTGGGAAGGGGACTCTGCCCTCTGAGAGGGGGTTCCCTTAACAGAAACAGAGGCTCATGAGCGGGACAGCCGGAAGGGAGGCAATTGCCCTCTATGGTCCCCCCCGCAAAGCTCCTTTAAATGGTCATCTCTTGTCCCAACCGCCAGTAGCCCCGCCCTCTCTTTTTTCCAGACTCTGTCTCCTTGATTCTTGACCTTGCTCCTCTCCTCTCCGACTTCCTGTGGAGCCCCTTCTCCTTGGAAGAAATGCCACATGTTTGCACGGTAATAATTTGCCCCTGCCATACACACACGTGAGAAATACGTGTGCGATTTCTACACCCAGTGGAGGTGCCCCTGCAGTGCTTGGCACCTTGCTCCTACCAGTGCAGATGGGATCATTCTGTTCAGTACAAACAGAACTGGAACTGCCTTACGCCTTCGATGGGGAGTGAATGAGCCATGATTTATTTACATTGTTCTCGGCCTGTAGGAATCCACTGACTGCAGGTTGTTTTTAAACGAATGGCTCATTCATTAAAAAATAAAAGGTCCCTGCCCTCCAGTAATTTGTAATCTAACGATATTTTCAATGAGAAAAAACAGAGACTTTCTTATTGATGTTAAAATGTGAGATTTAAAAAAATTTTAACACATTTTTAGTTATAAAAGTAATATACACCATGAGGAGACATCGGAACCCTAGTGCACTGCTGGCGGGAGTGTAAAATGCAGCTGCTGTGGGAGAGGGATGGCGGTTTCTCAAAAAATTAAACATAGAACTACCATCCGATCCAGCGTCTAGGGCAGTGATGGCGAACCTTTTGAGCTCAGCGTGTCAGCATTTTGAAAAACCCTAACTTAACTCTGGTGCCTTGTCACATATAGAAATTTTTTGATATTTGCAACCATAGTAAAACAAAGACTTATATTTTGATATTTATTTTATATATTTAAATGCCATTTAACAAAGAAGAATCAACCAAAAAAAATGAGTTCGCGTGTCACCTCTGACACGCGTGTCATAGGTTCGCCATCACTGAGCTAGGGAGACAGAACATCTGAAGGCAGAGACTCGGATAGTTGCAAACTCATGTTCACAGCAGCATTATTCACAGCAGCTCAAACGTGGAAACATCGAGGGCCCCTCAACAGGTGAGTTGGGTAAATGAGATGTGGCAAAGCCCTACATGGAACATGATGCAGCTTTAAAAGGAATGAAATGCCAACACATGCTACAACACGGATGAACCTTGAAAAAATTGAAGGTGAGACAAATCAGTCACAGAAGGACAAATATTGTATGTTTCCACTTACACGAGGTGTAGAAAGGACACATTTATACAGACAGAAGGTAGAATAGACGTCACCGGAGCTGGGAGAGAGGAAACGAGGAGCTGGTGGTTTGTGGGGACAGAGTTTCCGTTTGGGGAGATGATATGTTCTGGAGTTGGATGGTCAGCATGGCTGCACAACAATACTTGGTGCCACTGAATTATACACGTAAAAATGGTTACCGAGGTCAACTTTATGTAATGCATGTTTTATCATAATGAACACAGAGCAATACATGCACGTGGTGAGCACAGTCTATTCAAGAAGGCGATCATTTCCCTCCTGGTCCTCCCACCTCCTCCCCTCGCCACCGTCCCCGCCTCGCTCCTCATGGCAGATGCCCGTGGATCCTCCCAGACATTTCCTATGGCCATGCTTGTCCCTATTATATTTTCTTTCTACACAGATAGAATTGTGCTGTTTATTATTCGGCATAATTGTTTTTCCACTTGCTAACATCGCAGCCATCTTTCCAGTTCCACACAGACACACCCACCTCATTCTGCCCAGGTGGGGCTGCATGTAGGGGACACCGTGACTTAACCTGTTTTCTGATGATGCGCATCTGGGTAGCTTCCATATTTTTCTCTATAAACTATACATTGCGCCACATTAATGACCTTTTACACACAGCTGTGGGAATGTGTCTACTGGGTAAATTCCCAGGAAAGGAATTTCTGGGTCAAAGGGCATGTGTGCTCACAGTGTTGATAGATGCTGTAAAATTGCCCTGCAGAAAAGTCGCACCAATTCACATTCCTCCCAAGGGGCACATTGGCCCTTCCTCCCTCCTTCCTCCTTCCCTTCCTCCTTCCTCTCTTCCTTATACTTAACAAACAGACAAGCAAAAACGTTTACTTTTTCCGAAGTAACCTAACAGGAATAAAAATACAATGTACATTACAATTTCTCATAGTTTGGGGGTTGGCTGGTTCTCCGGCAGCCAGTGCCGTAGGCACACTCTTCATGTTACTTGGTCACATCGCCTTCATAGTCCAGCACTTTGCGTGTTTCTATGACTCACCTTATCTTGAAATGTTTGAGTCTTATGCATGCCTCTTATCTTGTCAAACAAAGTTAAAAGCACATCTGTCATTCTAAGGAATGACTCTTGTGCTCAGGGTGTAATTTTATTTTTGGTTGCGATCACACTTCACACGATAATTTCCTTGTAGTATTTAATTTTGGACAAGTAATACATTTTCACAGCTCACAACTCAA
>NW_005871502.1:61230-67302 GCF_000147115.1 Myotis lucifugus
GCCCATCATATGGGGCACCTGTTAGTAACACTGGCCATTTGGTTAATATGGTGTTTGCCTGATGCCTGATGACAAGTGTTTAGGGAGATGCTTTAAGGCTGTGCAAGTACCCTGCTTTTCCTTAAACTTTCACCTGCTTGCAGCCAGGACTAGCTGCATAATTTGTGGGGCTCATAGCAAAACGAAAATGCAGGGCCCCTTTTCCAAAAATTGAGAATGACAAGGTAGTGAAGCAGAGTGTTAAGCTAAGCACTGGACTTTAATTAAATCCTATTTCCCTCATTATTCCTACACTTATTAATTGGAACTCTTCTGTAAGGAAGAGCTGTCCCTTTCCTCCCATTTATTTATGAAGTCATCTGTTCAATAGGAATTCGTGGATATTTACTTTACTCTTTGGATTGTAAGTGAATACAATTGTTTGTTTTGCTGCTCACACTGTTTCAGCTGTGACCACCCTCACCCCCGCCACTCTCTCGGGTACATTCTAGACTCAGCAGCTTTGCTTGTGTAGCCCAGTGATCACCGAGCTCCAGGCTTGTGCAGACACAGGCTTGGTCAGCGCTCCAGACTCCGTGGCATCTAGAAATCCGAAGAGCTCCCCAGGACCCCCGCCCCCCGCCCCTTTCCTGGTGACTATGCTCTTGTGGTGTCTTTGATTTTAGCTCCTGTCCCCACCGGTACGTCCCTGTTCCATTCATCCAGACGGTGAAGCTAGTCCTTCAGGTTTCTATAAAGGGACCTGCTCACACAAGCCTGGGGGGCAGAGGGGGGACCGGGAACTTTTCTGAAAACCAGGAGCAAACGTGGGGATGTGAGGATGCAGAGGAGGGGCCCTGGAAGCTGGGGGCACAGAGGCAGCCCACTGTCTGAGGGCCCTGTGTCAGGGCACCACCAGCGCCCTTGGCTCTCGTGGTGCTTTCACGGTGTCGCCTCCGTTCCTCCCTGGTTCCCCACCGCCCTCTCAGGAGCGGACTCCTGGCTCATGCAAGAGAATCCAGCCTTGTCTTCGGATCCCACCTCACTCAAAGGCGCTTATTTGGGTGGCTGCGAAGCATGGCTGGAGGATGAACTTTCTCTCTCTCTCTCTCTCTCTCTCTCTCTCTCTCTCTCTCTCTTTTGCTTTGTAACTGTTGTTATTTGTTTTTCTGGGTTTTCCCGTGCTTTCCGGAAAGTCTGCTTTCTAAGGCTCTCTGTGTGGGAATCAGGGCATGTCCCATGTGGGAGCCGTGGAGGAATAGGCGGAGACGCTGTGACCTGAGTGAGAAAGGATTGCGAAAGGGTCGTTCTTAAAAATTTTAATTAAAATAATTTTTTTCTGGAAAAGGCAATATAAACACAAGGGGAAAAACCAAACTGTAAAAAGGAGACTATAGTGACAAACAAGCCTCTCGCCACCAAAAGTCCCATAGTTCACTCTCCTAAAAGCCACTGTCGCCAGCTGCTCACAATTCTTTTAAACCATTTTATACACACGTAAGCTTACGTTATATGTGTTATGTGCGTGTATGTGTGTTCTCTGCCTTTTCCAGACAAATGGTAGCATATTCTACACACGGCTTTTCTTTGGCTTTTTCTGAACAGCCAGGTGAGTTCTGCTCTGTTTCTTTGTCCATGACCATGAGGATGGAGATGGCGGCTGTGCCTTCAGCCTGGGTTCCAGAACAAGAAGACGTTCGGGATAAAGGCACAGGGGATCCACATCTTCTGAGTAACCCGGGTGAGAGATAAAACTTGCTTGTTGTAAGCCCTAAAATTCCAGGGCTGTTTGTTACAGCAGCCTCCCCTGATAGAAGCTGACTTGCTCAGGCACAAAGTCCCAGATGGCTCTGAGGCATCAGTGCCTATGAACCATGGCCTCCGGATCGACCACCAACTGATAAAAAAGTTCTGGTTATTATTTCAGGAATCAAGACATGTCCCAGGCACGACATCCCATACTTGAGAGTGGCAGTGCCAATTGCTCTGACAATTTGGAAAGCTATTTGGCAATGCATAACAAGAGAACGAATCATTTTTACTTCTGAAAACCGAGCCCAAGGAAATAACCAGAGATGTACAGGAAGGTTGTTATGGAGTTATTTGAAAAATTGGAAACCATGCCAATGGCCCCTCACAGGGGAACAGTGTATGCACATTATTCTAGAGCAGCGGTTCTCAACCTTGGCTGCACATTAGAATCACCTGGGAATCTTGTTAAAATCCTGATTTCTGGGCCTCATCCTCCGGAAATTCTGTTTCTTTGTTACTAATGTTGTGGCCCCACCCCATAACAAAGAAACAGAATTTCCGGAGGATGAGGCCCAGAAATCAGGATTTTAAAAAGATTCCAGGGGATTCTAATGTGCAGCCAAGGTTGAGAACCACTGTTCTAGAGAATGGATACCTATGTAGCAGAAGAGTCAAGTAGCTGAATATTTAATGCGACGGGGAAAATGTCAGTGTTTTAGAAGTGAGTGAAATGAACAGGATCCCGAACTATATCTATATGACAATCCTAATTGAAATAAGAAAATCGGGGTGTCTGTTGATCCTTTGCATCTTTCACTTATATATGTATAAAGAAGGACTGAGAAGAAAGAAGCAAAAATAGTGGTTATCTCTAGGTAGCACTTTTTTCTGTATTTCCACACGTTCTATGGTGAATATGTGCTACTTTTATAACCAGAAGTAAATAACTGCTGCTTCAAAATAAGAATTATTTCGGTCACTTCTAGGGCTGTGCCTTTGCGCGGTGGCTGCCCAGGGACCTTAATTGGGCTCCTTGTCTAAGAATAAGCCTGTGTGTTTAATTAGGTCACTCCCCTGCCGGCCTAGAATCTCTGCACAGGGCTTAGCTTGTGCTGCCCTCACGGGAGGTGAGGCGAGGCGAGGCCTGGGAGGGGCCCCAGCCTGCAGGTGCTGTGCCCCTGCCTGCCTTTAGCTGAGGAATGTGCGCTGTCCCCCTGAGGGCACTACCACCTTCATGCCTCACGGCTTCCATGACCAGGCCTAGCTGACCCCCACCTGCCCTGAGGGGCACTGTGTGTGTGTGTGTGTGTGTGTGTGTGTGTGTGGTGGGGATGGAGAGGAGGGGCAGGGAGAGGAAAGGCCCAGGGAGTGAGCGAGGTTTCTAGAGCAAGTCTTTCCTCTCCTCATCCAGGAGAGACGAGGGTGATAGAATAGCAATAACATCTACAGCCCAGGGCTGAGGTGAGGCTCCAGCGAGAAAGAGAACGGAGGGCACCGTCCGCGCTCAGAAATCGCCGATGTTTCCGTGAGGGAGGAGACGCCCAGGCCTGAGAGGGGGCCTGGCCTGGCGAGTGCCCACCCGATCCAGCATCGTCATGATCTGTCAAATGTCTTTTTAAAACGGAGGCCCTGAAACGTGGTCCTGCATGAGAATCCCCCAGGGAGCAGACGGTGCCCGTTCCCGGGCCCCACTCGGGACAGTTGCTCGTGAATCTCAGGGGGGAGGGCCCGGCCCACCCGCCGGGCTGTCACTCGCAGGTCATGGCCCTCCTGGGCTTGAATGGCCCTCCCTCCCTGTCCTTGCCTGGCTGGTGCTCACCTGTCCAAGGTTGTATCCCTCCCCAGCTGATTCAAACATGCAAACTGGCGCTCCACCCTGCCCTCAGAGGTCGGCCCCACACAGGTGATTCGGGCACGTCAGGAATGCGGAATCCTGGCCCCACCCGCACCTGCTGAATCAGAAGCTACATTTTAACCAGCCGGGGTGGGGGGGTGGTGGCGGAGTGTGGGGGGGGTGGTGTTCATGTGCACACTGAGGTCAGAGCAGGGACAGGGAGCTTGCGAGCTTGTTGGTGGGTCTGGGATCCCCCCAAAGCCTGTATGTTGTTCAGTGAGGGGAGCCTTGGCCCCCTGGCGCCCCTGCCCCCCAGCCTGAGTCCTGCGGGATAGTCAGACCAGGCTGTGTGGTCGGCAGGAGCTGCAGGCTCCCCCGGTGCTCCAGTCTGAACTCAGGGGTCAGGCCCGGTCCCAGCACTCACACTCCCACTCCCACCCACCTGCACACACACACACACACACACACACACACACACACACGCACCTATAACTGCACTCACACCCTCTCTCACACTCACACACACACCACAAGCTCCAGCAACTTGCATTCTTTTGATGGGAGGAGAGACACGTTCTTGGAAAGTTCCTAGCCTCTCACCCCTAACCTATCCCTTCTCTGCCCCCCACCATGGAGGGGCTGGCCGTTGCCCTGGGTGGGGCAGAACTGTCCTTGGCCCAGGGTGCCCGATGGCCCTGTCTCAGGCCAGGCCCTCCCAGTGAGTGGAGTCCAGCCTCTGGCCTCAGTCCCTGCCCATCCTCACCCAGGACATGCCGTTGGCCGTGTGGCCACATGAGAGGCAGGCGACCTCTGGGCCAGGACCAGGCTGGGCTCTGAGGGCCACTGCCCTGAGCCGGCTCCCAGCCTCTGCTGCCCCCTGTGGCCATTTCCTTCCTGTCCTCAGCACTGAGCTCCTTGCTGCTACATGGAATACCTTCACCTCTAAAGGAATAAAAATCCTACATCCAGACTCCGTTCTGTTAAAAGCCTTCCTGGTGCATTGCTCCCCCCCGCCCCAATCCCCCTGTGCCAGCTGCCCGTGCATGTGAGGAAGCCCGGGTTTCTGGTGGCCTCAGAGGGTCTCTCCAAGCCCAGGGGATGGACGGCCCCTCCGGCCCCGGCCCTGTGGCTGGAGTTGTAAGGCCGCTGTGGACCAGCTGTGGGCACCTGGAACAGTGCCTCCTGCGGGTGGAGGGAGCGTGAGGGGTGATGGGAACAAAGCCTCGCATCTGGCCTGGACTCTCTGAACTGACACAGTCGAGGTGTAGAGTCAGGAGGAGACCTGCTCCTTTGCCACCGCAGCCCCAGGGACGACGCCAGGGGGAGCTGAGCGGGGCTCGGGAGCAGGTGGGAGGAGAGGCAGCTCCAGGCCCGGCCCCTGGGGCCTGGGGACACACACCCTCTATGGGAAACTTATAAATAACCTCAAGATTATGAGAACTTGTGAAAATAAGACATCGTACAAAGGACATGTGTTCTTACACCCTTGGCCAGATTTACGTCTTGTTAATTAACACTTCGCTCCATGTGTTTACCATGTATCCCGGCCGGTGACGCACGCGGCTCACTACACACAGGCATAGACCTTGCCTGGAGGTAAGTTGCACACAGCACGACCTTTACCCTAAATACTTGAGTCTTTCCAAGAACAGGGCTGTTCTGACACCGCAGCACCAGTCAACTGCATCGGTTTACATGGAGACGGCACTTGAACCCACCATCCCCAGTCCAGTCTTATGACCTTCTAACGTCCTTGGCATCACATCCTCCTCCCTGAGATAGTGCCCAAATGCAGATCTGGGTTCTGTTGGCCGCCTCTTCAGCCTCCTTTAATCTGAACACATCCTCAGTCTTAAAAAAAAATTAAAAAATATATATAGATAGATATAGATATAGATAGAGATATATAGATATATATCAGAGAAGAAGGGAGAAGGAGAGAGAGATAGAAACATCAATGATGAGACAGAATCATTGATTAGCTGCCACCTGCATACCTCTACTGGGGATCGAGCCCGCCGCCCGGGCATGTGCCCTTGATTGGAATCAAACCCGGGACCCTTCAGTCTGCAGGCCAACGCTCTATCCACTGAGCCAAACTGGCTAGGGAAGGTCCTCAGTCTTTCTTTGTCTTTTATGACATTGAGGAGTCCAGGGACCTTGAGCAGAGGCAGTTTCACCCAGTGGTTGAGAGTACAGATTTGGCGCCAGGCCTCTGGGCTCAGACCCCTCTGCCACTTACTGGCTTTGTAACAGTGGGTGGCATGCTTAACTCTCTGGTGTCTCAGCTTTGTCATCTGGAAATTCAGAATAACAGCAGGCCCACCTCTTGGGGTTGTGAGGACGCACACAGGGTAAGCAGTGCAAGGATGCACCTACTGTTACTATGACAGCATGCCTCTTCCTGAAGGGGCTCTGGAATGCAGCACGCCCCCAAGTGTTCCAGTGGCACAGGGTGAAGGGCCGAGAGGGCCTGTGACAGCCTGAGGACCTCCTGGCTAGACCTG
>NW_005871502.1:69209-85985 GCF_000147115.1 Myotis lucifugus
GGCCCTCGCTTCCTTCCCGGCCCTGGGGAAACCGAGACCCTGTAGGAAACAGTGAGCGGGAGGGGAGGAGCCAAGACCTGCTACCCCCACCATCTGGTTGGCATTTTGGGGTCCAATTCTTGGCCTCTTCAGGGCTCAGTGGAATGGGTGATTTTCTCATTGTTTTGCCCCTGTGGTCTCCAGTGGGTCAGGGCAGAGGCTGGCAGTGGCCCCGGCCAGCCCAGCCAGGTGCTCTGGCCTTCGCTCTGTCCCTGCCAGGCCCCCAGGACTGACCTGTTTGGCGCTGGCTGGCGAGGTGAGTGCCTTGTGCCTGGCTGAGGTGGCTGCGCCCCTCAGGTCTGGGAGGGCCAGGTGCTGAGGGCCTCTCTCAGGCCCAGGCCCCCGCCCCTCCCTTCTCAAAGAAGATCCAAGTATGGAGAGGGTTTGCGTCAGGATGGGCAGGAGCAGTGCTTGGCTGAGGACCTGTGGGCTGGGGCAGGTTTTCCTGACTGGGTGTCTGCATGTGCCCCCTGCCCGCCCGGCAGGCCGAGGCCTCAGCCAGGCCCTGAGGTCCTACTTTACCTGCTTGTGGTGGACACACAGAAGCACCGCTTCCTCATGGAATGAGCGGTGCAGAGACGGGTCAACATGGTAAGGACAGGAGCTGAGGCCCCTTCCACGTGATCGGAGGACCAGGCTGCGGGGAGGCGCCCACCCTCAGGCTTGACCTGGGGCAGGAAAGCAGGGGGCTCTCTCAGGGCCCTCTGCCTCCCTTCCTCCCACGCCATGGTCACCCTTGCTGTCCCAGCCCAGCCCTCCCAGACCAGGGCGCCCTCTGCCCCTCTGGGGGCACATCGACTGGGAGCCCATGTCCCCAGCCTGCTACCGGGACAGGGAAGGGCTGCGAGGAAGCCTGTCGTCCATGATGGGCAGGCTCGTCTGATGTCACGTGTGCAAGCTGCTTGGGTGCGGAGGAAGGACATCCTGTACATCGGGGACCACATCTTTGGGAACATCCTCAAGTTTAAGAAGCGGCTGGGCTGGTGGACTTGCCTGGTGGTTCCTGCGCTGTCCCAGGAGCTGGGCATCTGGGCTGGAGAGAAGGGTGGGCCTTGGGGTTGGGAACAGGCAGGGGCGCTGGCACCAGCCCAGAGGCTGCCGCATTGTCATCTTCCCCTTTCCTGTGCAGGCTTAGCTGTGACCGTGATAACACCGTCCTCTGGTTTACGAGAGCAAATCTACTTTATGCAGGAGGGAACAGAGACCCAGAGAGGTTAAGCATCCTGCCCAAAGCCACACAGCCAGAAGGGGCAGAACTGAGACTCAGAAATGACTTCAGAGCCGGTGATGTTTCTGTGGCCTGGGGCTTCCTTCCTCACCTGACCCCACCTCCCTACCTGGTCTGAGGATGGGTAGTGAGTGGAAGGCACACTCCCCGCTGGGAATGACCTGAAGTGTCCTTGGGGTCAGGAGTTGTTGTGAGCCCAGACAGCTGGGCTTTGAGTCACTGTGTGTGACCTGACCGCCCTTGTCCACAGGACTTATGCTGTCCCTGCCGTCCCTGGGCAGTGTCACTGATGTGAGAACATGATGCACACAGTAGGTGCCTGGGCCCCTGGTGACTTCTCCACTCCTACCACATGGCTCAGCTGGGTCCCGGGCGGACGAAGAGGGCCAGGGCTGTCACTCATTCCGCTGTCCCACATCCATTTTCAGAGCGGATGGAGGAGCTGAAGAGGCTGGACCTGGCAGAGCTGTACCAGAGGGAGCCTGTGGGCCCCCAAGGAGCAGAGAGGATGAGGGTGGTGGCCCAGTGCAGGCCTGGCAGCAAGGTCCTGCCAAGGTTGTCAAGGGGCCGAGATCTGTTTCATGCTGGGCTTCCCTAGAGAACTGGACCTTGGGACCCCTCTCATTCCCTTGGGGCCACCCACACTGTGACCTCTGAGCCCTTCCTCCAAGCCACCTAGCACGGGCTCAGGGGACCTACATCTCACACACGTGCACAGGCCCAGCCCAGTGTCCCCACTGGGTGCCCCTCACCCCCTACGGGGCCAGGGAAGTTTGCCGGGAGCCTGGAGGTCTGCCTCCTCCCCTCCTCTTGGGTCACATGGCCACTTGTGCACCAGCCACAAGGATGGGAGCATCATGCTTGCAGCCATCAGCTCCACCAAGAGGGAGATTCGGGTGCCCAGGGAGGAGGGGACAGCCCAGTGGGCGGAGGTGGGGGCATGGGCCTCGCAGCTTCCTGTCTCAGGTCCCTGAGCCCAGTCATCTGACTCTCCCAGCCTCTGGGCATTTCCCTGTCCTTGTCAGGCAGCGTCCTCTGCTGGCCCAGCTTCCCAGTGACAGCGGTGTGCTCTGCTGTGGGGTGATTTGTGGAGCGCAGCCCTGTCCTCCAGTTCCACCACTGCCGCTCCTCTGCTCCCCAAGAAGCACATGTCTGCTGGGTTGGATCCTTCTGTGAGCGACAGGCAGCTCTGATCAGTCTGGGTCAGGCAGTCAAGGGGCCTGAGGTGATGGGTTCTGGGAAAAGGAGGCAGGAAATCATCCCTGGTTGCTTACTGACCAGCCACCAAGGGATCCAGGGCACAGGCAGTTCTCCCAGCCGAGTGTCATTGTTCCCATCTTCAAGGTGCGGAGTCTGAGGTCGGGGCCTGGGCATGAAGCCCGATGCCCGGGGCTCCCGCCTGCTTTCCTTGCTTCTCTCAGCTGCCCACATGGCTGAGGAAGGTGTGTCTGAGTCTCTCCTGTGCTTCCTGCACTGGGCTCAGTGCTTTATTCTGCTTGGTGCTCAGCATGACCCTGCAAAGTGGTCCCCTGGCCCTCGCTTGCCACTGGCGCAGAGGGAGTGCAGAGGACCTACGGCACTCACGGTCACCTGCTGGAGACTAATGCCAGGAGTGGGCCCAGTGCTCTGTGCCCCCATCACACTGCCACATGCTGGGGACGGAGTGGTCACTGCAGCTTCGTCCATCTCTGGGCTTTCAGATGAGCAGGGCTGGAGAATTCCCGAGGGCAAAGCCCAGGGTCGGCATAGTTATCTGTTCTGCCAGACACTGCTGCTGCAGTAAAGACCAGGCAGGTGAAGAAAGGCACCGATGCCTGGCCAGTGTGGCTCAGTGGTTGAGCATCGACCTATGAACCAGGAGGTCATGCACAGTTCGATTCCCAGCCAGGGCACATGCCTGGGTGCAGGAGACAGCCGATCAATGATTCTCTCTCATCATTGATGTTTCTATCTCTCGCCCTCTCCCTTTCACTCTGAAATCAATAAAAATATTTTAGAAAAAAGAAAGGCACCCGAGGGAGTAGGTGAAACATGTAAAGAAACTGGCTCTTATGACACGCTGCCTCCATCTGCTGGACCTCCTTCCCTGGACCACCCCCTCCCTGCCGGTTCCGTCTACTGCCTGCTGGGCTGGGTGCTGCAGCTGTGGGAAGGGCTGGAGTACGACCTCAGAAGGCCTGACTGATGGACCTTCTCCATCTCCATCTGTCCCTGCAGATGTCCCACGAGGTGGTCACAGAGCAAGAACTGGCCCATGTGGACCCCACCTCCTGCCTCCCTTCCTGCCCCCAGAGGGTGAGTGGCTGGGAGCAGCAGGTGTCTTCTTGCAGAGCAGAGCTGGGAGGAGCCACCTGGCTGTGGCTAAGCTCTGCCACTTGGGGCTACAGCGGGCTAGAATGAGCGTTCCCAGGGGAGGGCTGTCAGGCATAGGGGGCATTTTGGAGAATTGTGGGAGCTTTTTTGTCTTCAAGTGGAGTCATTCCTAGGTAGGTATTTACATAGAAACATATTATTTTATTATAAACTAGAGGCCTGGTGCACGAAATTCGTGCACGAGGGGGGGATTGTCCCTCAGCCCAGTCTGCACCCTCTCCAATCTGGGACCCCTCGGGGTATGTCTGACTGCCAGTTTAGGATTCTGGCCTAAACAGGCAGTTGGATATCCCTCTCAAATCCGGGACCACTGGCTCCCAACTGCTCGCCTGCCTGACTGCCTGATTGCCCCTAACCACTTCTGCCTGCCAGCCTATTCACCCCTAACCACTCCTCTGTCAGCCTGATTGATGCCTAACTGCTTCCCTGAAGGCCCAATTTCCCCCAACTGCCCTGGTTGCCCCCAACTTCCCTCCCCTGCAGGCTTGGTCCCCCCCAACTTCCCTCCCCTGCAGGCTTGGTCCCCCCAACTGCCCTCCCCTGCAGGCTTGGTCCCCCCAACTGCCCTCCCCTGTAGGCCTGGTCCCCCCAACTGCCCTCCCTTGTCGGCCATTTTGTGGTGTCCATCTTGTGTGAGGGCCTGATGGTCAATTTGCATATTACCTCTTTATTATATAGGATTGCTTTTCTTTTTATTTCTTCTATGTTATAGTGAGGCTATTATATTTATTTTTTAAATTATTGAGACAATAATTATATTATCTATGAATTTCAATTTAGTATAGAAATTCATAGATTCATGCATCCACCTCCTCAATTTCAATTTAGGAAATTAAAATACTCTTAATTGGGCATTGGGCCCAATAGGTCCAAGAACCAAGGCTCTAATCCCAGAGCAGATCCCCAGTTCTGCTCAGCTGGGCCCAGCTGACTGTTGGTGCCTGGCCCCCCTCCAGCCTCCTTTTGGCTGATGGTCTGATAAACCCACCCCTGCTCTGGGAGAGGTGGCAGAACCACGAGAGAGGGGCTCCTGCTTTCAGCCCCTCGTCCCTTGTGCTGCCTGAGCCCCTGAGCTGAGATCCCCGCTGTCATGATGGCAGGCTGGCTCAGTGGCTACCCTGGCATTCCTGGGGCTGCTTAAAGTGTCCCTCTCATAGGCTCCCTTTAGCTGGTGGTTCCAGGTGGTTTGTGGAGCTACTTCCCCATCCCAACCAGCAGAGGGCCGCACACACTACGAGTGGCAGCTGTGGCTTCTCTGGGGATGTGTGGCTTGGCCTCTCTGCCCCTCATCTCCATCCCAGCCCAGAGAAGGGCTTTGGGCACCTTTCCTACCCCTGGCTGGAGTCACTGTGTGAGCTTCGGAGGAAAGGTTCCAGGACCACTTTTCTTGGCTCCTGAGGACCAGCAGAGCTGCACCAAGGCTGCCCGAGTGCTGGACCTGGGCCGGCACCAGGGGCTGTCTTCCACTTGAGGTATTTTTCAGGTAACAGGACAAGTGTGGACGGGAGAAGCACCGTGTTGACCTCTCCTAAATGGGACGGATTTGGAGCCAAGAACACTTCTTTCCGGGAGGAAGCACTGCTTATCCGAGGTGTCCCCCCGGCCTCTGAGCCAGGGAAATGTGTGTAACAAGTTCCCTGAGCTGCACATGCAATTTTATTTCTGCACATTTCTTTCTTTCTTTTTTTAAATGGAAGAAATTTTATTAGATGAGGGGATTTGTGGGAGGCATAGGTGCTGGGCCAAGGTGGCACCCTGTTGGGTGTGGTGCCCACCAGTGAAGCCACTGGCATGGACAAAGATGCAGCTAGGAACAGCACTGACCTGGCCTTGGGCCTCGCCCGGAAGACCTCAGCATGGCTCTGGCAGGGGTCTTCCGGACGGAGACCAGACGTGGACCGGATGGAGCTCCTTGGGCACACTGTACCCGCCTCTGTCCAGCCTGGTCACTGTAGATAACAAAGGCGATGGTCACCAGGGTGACAGCCCAGATTCCAGGTGATAGAGAGGCTCCTATCAGGGACAGCCACCTTTTGCCAGTTCTATTGGATCCACCTGGAATCTCTGGGCCAGGGCCTCTTCCATCCAGACCTGTGCTGGCTGCCAGCTGTGCGGGTAGAAGACTAGTCTCTGCAGAAACTCCTCTTGAACCAGATGCACTGCCCACCTGAGCCCGGCCTCGGTGTGTTGGTTGGGCTGGTTCCAGGTGGGATTAAGCCGGGCAACCCTGGCACAACATAGTGGTCAGTGTGCATCGAGGCTGTCCCATTGCATCCACCTCCTCCACAAAGTTCTCCTTCATCTTGTCATAGACGGGGCCCACCCTACTGTGTTCTTCACTGCTACTCAGCATCTGGGCCACAGCTTGTGCTGATGCAGGTAGATGAGTCCACACTGCTCAGCTGGGTCGGCCACGGCTTCCCAGGGGACGGGGAGCTCATGGCCTCTGTGAATGACCTCTGGTGATGGCCATATTGGCATCTGAGGGTCATACTCGCCAACCATGTCTACCAGGATATCACAAGAAGCCAGGCTTTTGGGTCCTGGGTTGGCACAATCTTTGCATCTTGGTATTTCGGCAGGAGATACAGCAAGGGGGTGCCAGGGCCTCATCACAGTGGAAAGGGTGCTGTGTGTCTGGATTCCGGGGAGCCATGAGGTGCTTCGGGTCACTTGGAGGGCAGATGGACGGGTCATGGAGGGGTGGCAATGGCAACAGTAGAGAAAGGAGATGGCACAAGAAGTGGTGGCCCAATGCAGCAGGGGACAATTTCTTTTAAAAAACAGTATTTCTAAATTTAAGTCATGAAACCATAAATATCCTAGAAGAAACCATAGGCAGCAAAATCTCAGACATCTCTCGTAGCAGTATGTTTAGGGATACATCTCCTAGGGCCGTGGTTGGCAAGCTGTGGCTCACGAGCCACATGCGGCTCTTTGGCCCCTTGAGTGTGGCTCTTCCACAAAATACCACGTGCAGGCGCGCATGTACAGTGTGATTGAAACTTTGTGGCCCATGCGCAGAAGTCGGTATTTTGTGGAAGAGCCGGTATTTTGTGCCAACCCAGGACCCAAATCTGTATAGATTCAGATACTGAACATATTACAGCACCTTTCCAAAAAGCGGGACCTAGGGTCTTTCCTGATGAAATGCTACCCTCTACCCAGGATAAGAATCTAGTGTTTAAAGGACCAGGGGTACCTGGTCCTTGCCTGGGCTGGCCCAAAGTCAACCCAGGAAGAAGGAAAGGCCTTGGGCTCCAAACCTGAAATGCAGATGTGAAAAATGACTGAGCGCTCGGAGCTCGTGGCCTGTTGCCCCTTATTTGTCTTCAGATGTTCCAGGTGTGTCCCTTGTTTATCCACAGAAAATGCCACCAGTGAGCTGTGTCAAAAGTTCGTCTGTCGTTTCAAATGCAGAGACTCTTGTTCTAAGTCTCTATATATCCCAGCTGGCACCACCAACAAGGGACAGTGACATCAGAACAAGGACAGGCCAGGGCTGAGTACCACACAGAGCAGTTCCTACCAAAGTAATGATCATGGTGTTTTGTGTGTGTTTTTTAATGTTCTTTTTGGTTGTTAATCCTCACCTGAGGATATTTTTCCCATTGATTTTTAGAGTGAGTGGAGAGAGGAGGAGAGAGAGAGAGAGAAACATCGATGTGAGAGAGACACATCAATTGGTTGCCTCCTGCATTCACCCAGACCAGGCCAGGGATGGAGCCTGCAACCGAGGTATGTGCCCTTGACTGGAAGCAAACCTGCAATCCTTCAGTCCGAGGACCAATGTTCTAACCACTGAGCAACCAGCTAGAGTACAATCACTTTTTTTTTTTAATTTCAGAGAGAAAGGGAGAGGGACAGATAGCAACATCAATGATGAGAGAATCATTGATCAGTTGCCTGCTACTGGGGATTGAGCCCGCAACCCAGGCATGTGCTCTTGACCGGAATCAAACCCAGGACCCTTCAGTCCAAAGGCCAATGTTCTATCCACTGAGCCAAACCAACTAGGGCACGATCACATTTTTAAAGCACAAGTATAACTTCTCATATGTATTAATGCACCAAGTTCAAGGACATCTGGGCTATCACATTTACTGTCTTCCTAATGACCTGGAATGAGGTCCTCTACAGCCAATCATGTATTATGTGCACAAAAATACTTCTTCTTTTGTTTTGTTTTTTTAATAATTCTTTACTGTTGAAAGTATTACATATGTCCCCTTTTCTCCCCCATTGACCCCCTCTAGCCTGCCCCTCTCCCCCAGCCCCAGGCCCTCACTGCCTCATATATGCATGGCCTCGTCTGTGTCCATGGGCCATGCATATATGCACAAGGTCCTTGATTGATAACCTCCCACCCACCCACCTTCCCCCGCCTTCCCTCTGAGATTCTGCACTCTGTTCCATGCTTCCTTGTCTCTGGATCCACTCCATTCATCAAGGTCAGCTCTCCAGGGTAATCAATGTCCCATAGGCCTCTGGAGTAGCCTATTGGTGGTTCCCCAGACAAACCACTAATTCTCACGCCATCATCACTGTTTCTTTTGTAATAAATAAGATAAAATGAAGCAGTAATAAATGCACAAAGGACCCGAGGACAAAGAACCTGGAAAAATAACTCCCATTTTCAGATTTTGTGATCCCTAGGAACCCCCGTGGGCATTTGGTGGTGTCACAGGTAAAAGTGAGTGTCTAAAGGGAGGAAAGGGTTGGCTGTACACATTCCTGATTTTGGTTGTGGTAACAATCTACTTCTTAATCTATCCGCATTGCAGTCGTTATAGCTGTTTCATGAACCTTGTTATTATACATCTGACCTAGAGATGGATCTGCTTCTCTCACGATGAATAAGCCTGGTTCCTGGGTGTGGCTGATGGTCAGACTCTGATCAAGGTCAGCTCTCCAGGGTAATCAATGTCCCATAGGCCTCTGGAGTAGCCTATTGGTGGTTCCCCAGACAAACCACTAATTCTCACGCCATCATCACTGTTTCTTTTGTAATAAATAAGATAAAATGAAGCAGGAATAAACAAAATTTAATGTTCTTTTTTGGTTAATACTTAAATATTAAGAAAGCTGTTGAACCGGGTTCTCTACATTATATTTACAGTGATTCAGATTTTACCTTCCCAAGAGCAGTTGCTCAGAGGGAAGAAAAGGCAACCCGTAGAGTCTGAGGCTCACACCGCCTTTTCAGGCGGGGGTTCCCTGGCAGAGCAAAGAACTGAAGTGCAAAAGCAAGCATCCTTCCCCACCCGCTCCCATTTCTGCCTTTACTTAAAGCATTTTGAATAACAAATGCAAAAATTAGGACTGGATATAAAAAACTCGACGACCATCCCAATCCAGGATGGTTTCACTAGGAGATCTGGCAGAGAAAGGACGTACCCCTCGTCACAAGGACACGGTGACAGAGGCAAAGGTCATATGTAAACCATTTATGATTGCTGAGCAAAGGCATGGCGAGTATAAATTCATCTGTAAAATGAGGGGAACTGACCAGGTGGCCTGTCATGTCCCACATGACCTGAGCTCAGACCGTCCACGCTGGGAGGAGTAAGGTGGACGCAGGAAGGAAGGTCTGTCTTCCGTGTCCTTACCATACTTGTGGGATAAATTCATGTTCAATAGTGTGAAATTTCTGGATGCTGTGAAATTGGCAAACGACAACCTTAAACAAACAAGCCAAGGTTATCCTGTGTGAGATGGACAATTTGAGAGTGAGTCTTGCAAGCTACTTTCCAAGTCCTGGTCTGCGTCCACGACAGTTTCTCCCAGGTCAGCTGGACGAGGGCATTTCTTGTCTCATGGAGGCTCAAGAAGTTATGATTCAAGGGTTTGAAACCCTAATGTTACAGGCAAAGCCTCATTTTTACGGAATACAAAACACTCTGTTTCTTCCACTTCTAACAGCTCGCTGAGAGAAGCCACCACTAAATCATGGTCCTGCAGCATCTCCGGGTAGCGGGACACGGCTCGCTCGATCCTCGCTGAGCGCCGTACGGGAGTGATCAGCTTCATGTCCTGCACTTCCGGCATCCCACTTATTCTGAGAGACAAGAGAGGTATTCACAACTTTATCGCTTCTTTTAAAATTCCACTTTGTCCTTATTTTTTTCTTATTCTATTAATAAGACACAATAGATATTTCAATGTAGGTTGATAGTTCTGTCTAGAGCAGCTCTCGTCCTAACATGGCCCTTTTCTGATTGTCAGAACCAACTGGGTGGACTCCATCTGCTCTCAGATCATGAACAGAGACTGATGTTACATTAATGTTTCAGAAAATGACACTGATCACCTGACACAATTCCTTAAATTACTATGGATTCTGCCTTAAACTTATACTTGTTAAAAAGCCAACTGGTACTCTGAGCAGTCTGTAACCAGTACACACCCAGCCGCCCTCCCTGCTTTTATGGGGCTGCTCGCTGCCCCTCCTCCGCACAGCTGCAGAGGCTGCCCCTGTTGGCACTTTGTGGCCCCCCCACCAATCTGTGCCAGGCTGGCAGGAAAGGAAGGTGGGGTCTACAAGTGCAAGGCCAGTGAGGGTGAAGAGGAAGAAGAAATCCACCCCAAACCCTCGTGACTCCAGCAGCACCTCCCTCACCGCAGGCCAGTTCTCTCGGTCCGTTCCAACCCTCCCCTCACCCTCAGCTCCTTCCCTCAATGCCAAGAATGGATTGCACCACCTCATCTTTCTATGAGGCAGAAGATGTGAAAACACTGACAGTACTTGGATCTGTGGAGTAGAACTGGGCCTGTGAGCACGAAGCCTGCTGCAGAGAGTGCTTACCTGGGGATGGGGGCGACCTGTAATTTGATACCAGGGTGCCTATCCTGTTCTGCCACGGTTATTTGGGGTGTTGCTGGAACCTGTTCTCTCTCTTTTGGAGAAAGACAAGACTTTCTTCCAGTTTCCATGTCCCTGGCTAGCTCTTCTATGGGTGGTATAGTAGTTTCAGCAACCAAAGATTCAGAGGTAATTCCTGTGTACACAAGGTCAAGAAGGAAAGCAAGATTTAACATTTAGTACTTAGCTAAAATCAATACAATGAAATCATTGTAACCTATATGATGACTTCCTTATGGACCCAGATACGAAAAAAGAGAAACTGCTCTGAAGTGGGACTTACAGCCAGTTTTGCTGCTAAGCTCTGCAGCAGTGTCCAGCTACCTCAGGCTGTCTCTTGACCCCTCTTCTGCCCCCCACTCGAGGATAGGTAACTCTGAACAGAACCCCACCCCGGTCTCTTATTCACTCCAGAGAGCTCTCCTAGGGACTAATCACTGGCCTTTTACCCTACCCTATACCACACCTTGGGTCAATTTTCTTGACTCACTAGGGTTAACTCCCCTCCTTACTCAGGATGACCATATGGCTCTTGCCTTGGACAGTGCGTGAAAAATGTCTTGTGTTAACTCAATTCGCATGATAGCCCAACCTTAACAACCAAAATGAAAAGAAGGAAATTAGACTGAGATAGGCAGAAACTGTGACTGGAGGCTGAGACCCTAAGAAAGGTCAATAAGGGTGAACAAGTAATAAGACATGAATTCCTGTCTCCTCTTTTCATCTCTTGGAAGAATATTGTCATATATTATAAACAAACATTTGAATTTTAGCATCATTCCCAGTAAGAGTGCCACTGAGTATATCTACTCTGTAGCCTCATTCTCCAAAGTGATGCGTTAGTAGCTGTAATTTCACGTGACTTGTTCCCCAAAGTTAAATCTATTCTTAAGGAAAAAGATTTGTCACCTTCTAATTTCATAAAAATAATCCATTGTATCTCCTGAGGGATACTGGTCGAGAGGGCCGGACCACAGAAACCAAGGGCGAGAGGCATTTCAGAGGACTTCTTTTTCTCCTAGGTGACCCTCAGTGACTCGTACTTGTAGGGCTAAAGGGAGTGAATTTAAATACAAAACACAGTACCGTCTCTGGCTCTGTTCTGGTCTTGCAAAATATTAAGAACAACTTCCCGCAACTCTTGTATTGGCTGGAAGGAAGGATGAAAAGACATGAACAATATTAAAACATTCATGAAAACATGATCTAAGAAACTCTGTGTAACATCAAATGAACTTCTTTTTATAATAAAAATATTTCTTTTATCTCTTGTCTAAATATAAATTACATTGAAAAAATTTCAGACTTATAGCTTCATGGGAAAAATAAACAAAGAAAATGTCGGTTAAATGGTGGCATGCTTGACTTTAATGGAGAGATGGGTTGATGGAAAGTTGTCTATAAGAAAATTTATCTAAAACAAATTAATTTTTTTATTGACTTATATGATCCCATTGAAGATGTGTTCCCATATACAGATTCTGGCCCAAAGATATAAAGATAGCCATACCAAAAATGTGGCATAGATTCTTAGAATTGTCTTAGTTAATTTTGGTTTTTATCATAAAAGTCATATACCTCATTACAAAAAAATGTTAACAATAGGTCAAACCTGAAAAAGGAAATCACCCACAGTCTCATCACCCAATTACAACCTTTAGTTATCAGCACTTTGGGCAATTTTCTCTCAGCCTTTCTATTCTTTCATCTTTTACTTGGTAATATAACCTAAAAGCATTACAAAAAGGTAATTTTTTAAAAAATTAGCTGAGAGAGCCTTCCTTTTCCAAAGTAGGCAAGCCACGCCCTAAGGCAGAACATCCCAAATGAACTGCACATTCTCATAGGAGGCTGGTCTTCTGACCTGGACACTGTATCAAATAAATAACAGGTATGACCTGATACAGAGCATAAAAGCAAAGCTATCCATACATTTTTATAAAATCTAAAATGTTTTAGGCTTAAAAATATGGAAATAAATGTACAGAATACATTGCAAAGAGCCTGAATTACATAAAACATTCATCAGATGTCTTTCATGTTTTTACAGGCTTCTAGTTAAAGATGATGAATTGGCAATACATTTATTTTTAACCCCCCTTGAAACTTATAAAAGGAAAGGGATTAAAAGGAGGCAATAACCATAAAAAATAGGAAAGGAGAAACAGCAACAAGATTTTGGAAGCTGGAATGTAGAAGGAAGAAATGGCCAACTGGATCAACTTGAAAGAGCCGACTTCGAAGCTGGCAGTATGGCCAAGAAACAAACTGATCCAGCCAGGGCCTCTGAAAGGCACAGGAATGGGCGGGCAGGATCAGGAGGACTATTGAACATCTGTTTCCCAGTCTACTTTGCACTCTGAGTTCCATGCAGCCTGGTGACTGTGCCCCACTCCCTACAGAACACAGCGGGGGCCTCCTCCAGGTCCACGGGGAACATCCTACAAGACTGAAAGTGGGGTGCCTACTGAAAGGAAGGGATAAAGGAAAGTTTTCTGCTGAAGCTTGAGAATCCCACTCTTCTCCCCACTGTTCCTGGCTCCCAGAAGGAAACTGGAAAAGTCTTCTCTAGAGAAGATGATTTGTCTAAGAGGAAGGGCCCACAACTACTGATAATGAGGGTCTTCAGCCAACTGACTCAGCTAGATCACCTATGATAAAGCCCCACCCCTGTGCCCAGGTCTTTCAATAAGCCTTTTCAAACCCACCTCTTATATGCCAACAGCCCAGTTTCACTAGCATCTGAGTAGAGCTTTTAATGAGCAATAGAAAACAAAACAAAATGAATGAATGAACGAGAGAGAGAGAGAGAGAGAGAGAGAGAGAGAGAGAGAGAGAGAAGAAAGCACTGGAGAAGAAACAGACAATGCAGGAAGAAGTAAACTTGACATGGTTTCTAGGAACGGAGGTGTAAGGACATAAAGGGAATCTGATGGTGAAGGTGAGAGGAGCTCCCACTGTAGTTCATGAGGACTGGGGTGAAGCTAACCTGCCAAGACTGGGACAGATCAAAAGAGTCTGGGAGAAAGGGCACAAAGAAAAAGAAATAGTGTCTGATGTTTTGAAAGTACAAAGAAATTTAGACAATTAGAGAGAAGTGTGGGAATTAATCCTATCTAATAATAGACAAACATGGTAATTGACCATACCTCTGCTACGCTTCCCATTGGCTAATCAGCAGGATATGCAAATTGACTGCCAACAAAGATGGTGGCCAGCAACCACGCAGCTGAAGCGAACATGAGGCTTGCTTGCTCCAGTGATGGAGGAAGCCAAGGTTCCCTGCCTGCCTTGGCCCAGCTCTGAGCTCCGGAAGCAACAATGTTTCAATTATAGAAGCTAAACAAACCCAGATACCTGCTTTCAGCCAGCCGCAGCCTCAGAGCTGGAGCCGGGTCTCAGAGCTGGAGCCGGCTCTCAGCTCCAGTGACAGCTATAGAAGGTAAATAAATCCCAGAATAAAAAAAAAAGAAAAAAAGTAGAGGCTGGGAGCTTCAGTTGCCTGCCAGCCTGAAAACGGCCCTCAGCCCCTCACCCAGACTGGCCAGGCATCCCAGTGGGGACCCCCACCCTGAAGGGGGTGTGACCAGCTTCAAACAGCCATCAGCCCCTCACCCAGGCTGGCCAGGCACCCAAGCGGGACCCCCACCCTGATCCGGATCACCCTTCAGGGCAAACCAGCCGGCCCCCACCCGTGTACCAGGCCTCTATCCTATATAGTAAAATATAGTAAAAGGGTAATATGCAAACTGACCCTAACAGCAGAAAGACTGGGAATGACTGGTCACTATGATACACACTGACCACCAGGGGGCAGATGCTCAATGCAGGAGCTGCCCTCTGGTGGTCAGTGTGCTCTCACAGGGGGGAGCTCTGCTCAGCCACAAGCCAGGCTGATGGCTGCCAGTACAGCAGTGGTGGTGAGAGCCTCTCCTGCCTCCTCAGCAGCGCTAAGAATGTCTGACTGCAGCTTAGGTCTGCTCCCCGCTGGCAAGTGGACATCCCCCGAGGGCTGCCGGGCTGCCAGAGGGATGTCTGATTGCCATCTTAGGCCCAATCCCCCCGGGGAGCAGGCTTAAGCCAGCAAGTGGTCACCCCCGAGGGGTCCCAGACTGCGAGAGGGCACAGGCCAGGCTGAGGGACCCCCTCTCCCCGAGTGCACAAATTTTTGTGCACCGGGCCTCTAGTTAAACAATAAACACTCAGAAAAACAAACAATTTTAGGAAAAGTAGAAAGTTGTGCTTGAAAGGCAAAGTACTCATATAATTCTAACACGTTCATAACAATGTGAATATGGAATAGTGACCACAATTTCCATAACTCTAATGGAAGGAAGCATGAAAGATAACACAGGTATGCCAGGGTCATAGGAATATGTGTGTGTTGGGGGTCTGCACAGGTGTGTATGAAAGAGGTTAAATCCTATTCCTCTGTATTTAGAAGTCCACAATCATGTCTAAAACTAAAAAATCAGGCAATAGCAATATAAGCATGTTATCTGATATTATACAGGTAAATATAATCAGTTTGTTCTGGGAAGTTGGAAATGGGAGGCGAGGGGAGCAGAGGCCTTATTTAAAAAACCTTATCAAACTATTTGACTGTTTAAACCAGCCGTGGGCAAACTACGGCCCGCGGGCCAGATCCGGCCCGTTTGAAATGAATAAAACTAAAAAAAAAAAAAGACCGTACCCTTTTATGTAATGATCTTTACTTTGAATTTATATTAGTTCACACAAACACTCCATCCATGCTTTTGTTCCGGCCCTCCGGTCCAGTTTAAGAACCCATTGTGGCCCTCGAGTCAAAAAGTTTGCCCACCCCTGGTTTAAACTATATGCATGTACAACTCTGATTTTGAACAATCATGAAAAAGGTATGTATAATATATGATGACACAGAAAGCAACATGCAAGTGAAAAGCTATCAAACTATTTGATATTTTTATTAAAAATTATACAGAGATAGTAGTTTTACAATTAAAAGGAATTTCATACAATAGCTCTGAGTTATTGATTTATAGATATTGATGTGTTGGGATTAGTATATGTGTAGGTTCTTTATGGTGAGGTATGACTTTATAAGTATTGAAAATTAATGTAATTTTATAACCTGCTATGCTACTTTCCATAAGTGCATATTTATATGATAAGTACTACGTGAGACAAAGAAAAGTGACTATTAGTTTATACAGCATAAATATTTTAAAAAAATATATTTTTATTGACTTAACAGAGGAATGGAGAGGAGAGATAGAAACATCAATGATGAGAATCATTGATCCCTCCTGCACGCACCCTACTGGAGATCAAGTCCTCCACCTGGGCATGTGCCCTGACTGGGAATAGAACCATGATCATGTGGTTTATAGGTTGACACTCAACCACTGAGCCTCGCCATATTTTAATAAAATGTTCATAAAGGACATATTGAACTTCGCATTCTATGTATAACTTTATGAAGTGAATTAGAAGTTACATTACATATATAATCTATACTAAGAATAGCCTAGGTGGTCGTCACACCCTCATGCATCACGCCCTAACATCGTCACAAGATGGCCGTCACAAGATGGCTGTGTGCACAGCAGAGGCAGGGCCCAGCGGAGGAGGCGGGTCGCAGCAGGGGAGGGCAGTTGTGGACGATCAGGTTGGCAGGGGAGGGCAGTTGGGAGCCATCAGGCCGTCAGGAGAGGGCAGTTGGGGGCGATCAGGCTGGCAGGGAAGCAGTTAGGCATCAATCAGGCCAGCAGGAGAGCAGTTAGGGAGCGATCAGGCTGGCAGGCAGGAACGATTAGGGGCAATCAGGCAGGCAGGCAGGCGAGCGGTTAGGAGCCAGCGGTCCTGTATTGCGAGAGGGATGTCCGATTGCCGGTTTAGGCCTGATCCCTGTGAGATCGGGGATTGGGCCTAAACCGGCAGTCAGACATCCCCCGAGGGGTCCCAGATTGGAGAGGGTGCAGGCCGGGCTGAGGGACACTCCCCTCCATGCATGAATTTCATGCACTTGCCCTCTAGTCTATGTATTTAAAAAGCCAGCGTAACGCTATAACAACCTGAGTGACCGGTCGCTATGATGCCCATGGTGGCCAGGGAACCAGCCCGATCAGGGAGTGGGGCCCGTTGGCTAACCTCCCGCGGCCCCTCCCCCCGGCCAGCCCACCCCTGATCGGACTCTCCCACCCCGATCAAGGGCAGGGCCGGCTGCCCAAACACACCCCCTGCCCCCCCGGCCAGCCTCACCCCCAGCCCGCCCCACCATGATAGTCTGCAG
>NW_005871502.1:86085-89002 GCF_000147115.1 Myotis lucifugus
CAGCCCTGCCCCCTATGGGTCTCCACTACCCTGTTTGACCTGCAGCCCTCTCGCTGATCGCTCCCCCCACCCCAATAGGGGGCAGGGCCAGCCGGCCAATCTCCTGCAGCCCTTTCCCTGCCCGGCCCCACTCCAGATCTACCCCCCCCCCCACCCCGATCAGGGGCAGGGGCCGGTGGACCAACCACCATGGCCCCTTCCCAGGCTGTGGGCCCCTGATTGGCACCCCCCACCCATTTGGGGGTGGGGCCGGCTGGCCCTGCCACCAAACAGCCCCCCAACCCCAATAGGGGGCGGGGCCCACTGGCCAATCGCCCGCAGCCCCTCTCCCCAGCCAGCCTTGCCCTGATTGGGCCCTGATTGGGGAGGGCTGGCTGGCCAACCTCCCGCCATCTTCTCCTCCTGACAGGGCCAGCCCTGATTGGGGCTGGGCTGGCTGGACCCCATCTGTGCACGAATTTGTGCAATATAAACTGCCATATTGCAAACAATAGAACTCATACTAGTATGAGAGAATTTTCAGGAAATCACCCACTCAAGACAGATACTCACTGTTGCCCCATTTCTAATGGCCTCTTCGTACAGTCCAATAACATCAAAGGTGCCTTTACTTGCCAAGAACTTTGCTTTGCAGATCCAGAATTTAGCAAATTTTTCAGCCTCAGGAATACTAGACAATATGGTAAATACCTCATTAGAAAGTACACCCTAGGAAAAAAAATACCCAGAGGAAATTATTACCATCTCACTGTTACTCATGTGTCCTATTATTAACATAGCAGTTATGCAGAAATCAGTCTGATCAATAATTATTTTTAACTTTAAAAACATTTCAATTTTACCAAGGTACAGTTTACACATAATAAAATACACTCATTTAAATAGTACATTTCAATGAGTTTTGACATTGATTATTAAATTTTAAGAGTTACATGAGACCAAACAGGAAAATGTTTATCATAGCTGAAGTAAGGAATATGTTCTACATTTTTATGTGGTGTAAAACCAAACCAAACCAAAACAAACCGACAATCAACATCCACAACAATGTGAACACTGAATAGTGACCATAATTTCCATATGACTCTAACAGAGGCATAAAGGATGGCATAGGTGTGCCAGGGTTATAGGGGTGTGTATGTGTGTGTTTTGGGGGATCTGTACAGGTATATATGAAAGAGGGTTAAGTTCCACAAAAAGGAACTTTAAAGTGGTCTCACTGGTTTGGTGCCCTCCTGGCTTGTACCCAGAGCAGGGCACGGAAATGGACCAGGAGGAACATGCGCCAGGTACCAGTGTACTCAGCCAGGCAGCACCTCCTACTCCTTGTGAGATGGGGGAGGGGGATGGGAGACACAGAGGTCAGCTCATAGTCAAGAATTACCAACACTACATGAGGAGGCATAAAATTCTGGAGGATATGTCTATTATGCAGTAATTTCAATATTGCGCAAGAGAACTTCTAGAAGAAAAACAGAGAGAACAAAGCTGAACACACACTCAAAGCAGTTGTAGACGAAAATCTCCAAGAACTGACCAAAGAAAAAAGTGTTCAGACTGAAAGGTCCTTACTTAGAAAACTATACCTAGAAAACAAACGATAAAAAGAAAACCCTAAGCACGTCTAGAGAGGAAAACCAGGATTATCTACAGAGGAACGTGGATTAGATTGACACAAACTTTAATAAATCAACAACCCCAGATGCAAGAAACAAAATAAAACAGTAACTTCAAATTTAACAGGGAAAACAATTCGAATTTAGAAATTTCCCCCAGCCAAACTATGATTTCAGCATGTGAGTGAAATAATGACATCTTCACAAGCATAAGGACTCAGAAAGCTCACCATTCAAAAATCATGAAGTAACTAGTGAATAAACGTGAGAATTCAACTAGAAGACTTGAAACAAAAGAAACTATAAAAAATATGGCCTGTAATTTGCACAGCATGTTTGAACCTACATCTACCACTATCTTTTGTGATTTTAACTTACATGCCTTCTTTATGGAAAAAGGTAAATTAAATCAAACACAGAAATGAGGGGGGAAAAAAAGAATTCATATAAATTGAATTATAAAATAAAATGACAGATGTAAATTTAAGCATATGAGTAATTACAATAAATGTGTGTGGGCTAAATGTGCTTTTTAAAAGCAGAGAATTCCAGATTAATTAAAAAAATTCAACTGTAAGTATTCACATGAGATATACTTCTAGAAATACAGGGATGGATAAAGATTTACCCTATAACGTCTAACATAAACAAAAAGCAGGTGTGGTAAGATTAACATAAGACAGAAGGGAAATGAAAGCAAGTCATGAGTCTTTATGTACCTAACAAGAGAACTGGAAAATACGGCGAAGGGAGGAGACGAGCCTTCCGGTGGCGAGCACACAATGGAGTGCACAGATGTCATGTTATAAAGTTGTACACCTGAAGTTTATATAATGTTATTAACCAATGTTACCCCAATAAATCTAATTTAAAAATTAGGCAGTAAAAGTTTGACAGAAATACGAAGAGAAATCATCAATCAAAGTACCAGTGAGAGACTTTGGTATATTTCTTTTGGAAAGCAACAAATGAACTAACAAATACAAATAACTGTGCTATTAATATTTTCTAAGTTTGTTCTAATGAATACCCATGTAGAATTTTCCATTCTACAGAGAATACATTTTCTTTTCAAACACTTTTGGAACACTTACCAAGACTGATCAGACATTAAGGCCAGAAAGAAAATGTCAACAAATTCTATGCAGTATATTAAAAATTAAAATAGCCAAGAAAAAAATGGACACATCTAGAAGTTAAAGGATACTTTTGAAGATAACTCTGGAGTTAAAGACCTGTTAAAAATGGAAGCCTCAAACTTTTCAGAAATGAGCAAGAAGAACACAAGGTTACTACACGAT
>NW_005871502.1:92634-102624 GCF_000147115.1 Myotis lucifugus
TCACATTTTGTGCACACATGCTCACCAAGTGCTGTCATGAACGACAGCCAGCACCTGCACCTCGTAGTATGTGTCAATCACAAGTGCCTGGGACTTTTTGTCCCCCAGGCAGCCATTTTTCAGTGCAGTGCCCCTGATCAGGACCGACTCTGAGATGCATGGCTCACACTGTCCCTAGAGCTTCCTGTGGGACTGTGCCAGTCACCCTCCGTGGACTTTGCTTGGCCTCCTTCCCTTTCTGGTCCCACATCCCACTCCCTTTTATTTTCCTGGGAGCCTCTTCCTAATAAATTACTTTCACACAAATTCTTAATGTTTGCTTCTCTGGAACTCACATAAGACACTGTGAAACCAATTCTAACACCACGTTCTATCTATTACAATACCTGGTGTGGTTTCTGTTTTTCTGACTCGACTCTGACTGATGAAGGACATTACCTATCAAACCTGAAGGACATGACCAAAGCTAAATTCAGAGACAAATGTAGCATTACATGGTCTAAGCTTTCAATTAAAAGACTAGAAAAGCAATAAACATAAAAATAGATGTAGACATTGATATAAGAGAAAAATAATCAATACAACTCAAAAGATGGCCTTTTAAAAAGATTAATAGAGAACTCTTTAGCAAGTTTGATTTAAATAAAAGGCACGAAATTAGTAAAATTGGCCCAAGAAATACAAGCCCTAAGTAGACTAACGACCACAGACAAAACTGAAAAAAAACCCCCCACACAAAACTATCCCCCACAGCAAGTAACTAAATTTCTGTTAGACAGGTTACCTCCCCAACACTTTAAGAAAAATGCCTCTGGGTCAAATTTTGGGGATTACCCTCCTCACGTACCCCTTCGATGAGCTGCAGACACTCAGTCAGAGTGCCGTTAATTTTATTGGACAGTTCAAGCTGTGCGTTCCTTTCTTCCTCTTCTCTTTCCATGCTCTTCCAGAATGAAACATTCATTTCCTCTATGATTTTTCTTTTTGTTTTAAGTTCCATTGGAGGCCGCTTATACATTTTCCCCTTAGATTTCTGCCATTCTTCCAGCTGTTTCCTGTTATGCAATTAGAGGGGAGGAATGGTTTCAGGTTTTTGGGTACATGGTCAAGCTTCAAAGTCTATGCTATGCATGGATTTGAGTACTATCACTGCACACCTTCAAGTACGAAGTCAGGAGACTGGAATTAAAAGCAAGTTACAAATGGGTAACGGCAGCAGTGGGTAATTGCCCCTCCTCGAAGGCGGCGGCATTACTAGGATTAGAGGTGGCCAGCATCTCAGTCTTCAAATCCCTTGATGTCAAGATTATACATGATTTTTCTCTGAAAACTTTCATTTTACTTGTGCGCTAACTCTGAGATCTGACTTTCATCTCTGAGCTCACTAACTCAGCACTCCATTTCTCTTACCACAAGCTTGGTATTTGCCACTGATCAGACTCAACATACCCGCACTATGGCCTCAACAGGGTGTTGGCCACTCAAAGTGACCCACATTGCCCAGTTCCTTAGTCTGCTCCTGACCACACATGGCCCCCTTTACTCTAAAAAAGACAAATAATTTCAGGACTCTTTTTCAAAAGATGGCGACAAGTCCTAATCCTTGCTCTCCCCCACTTTTCACAATCTCCACTCCTACTTCTGAGCAGCCGATTGACTGCTACTGGGGGAGGAACCAAGACATGTGGGCCCGTGTGTGGATGTAGACTTGCTAGCTTCTTTAAATTATAACTAGTTCATGACTCACAAATGTACATTTCAGTCCAGATCTCTCCCTACAGCACCAGCCTTTGTAAAACCCACATCCTGGTTGGTATCTTTTGTTTGATGTCTGGCAGGCATTTCAAATTTAATATTATCCAAAACAATGCTCGATTTTCATCTCTAGATCTGTCCCTGCATCTGTAAGTGTCCCTATCCACCCAGTTGGGAGGGCCGAAAACTAGGAGTTGTCTTTGAGCAGTACTTTCTTTTCCCACATCCCCACACCATCGTATGGACAGTACTGCTCCCACCTCCACCAGCACCCTCCTAGACCACTTCACTGCCACTTTCCGCCTGAAATGCTGCAGCTGCCTCCTAACTCATCTCCTTCCTTGATTCCATTTTAACCCTTAAAAAATTTATCCTGTGAACACATATCTAGATTGATCTTTAAAATGTAAGCCAGACTGAGTCATCACCAGAAATAAAATTCAAATTTTTTCCTATGGCGAATGACAGTGTAACTTGAGTTCTGCCAGCCTCTCCAAGATTATGGTGCACCACTCTCCCTCCCATCCCTACCCTCTAGAACAGTGGTTCCCAACGTGGGGCACATGCCCCACAAGGGGGCAATTTGATTTTTTAAGGGGGGGCAATTTGAGAGTGAGTTGTTAACAGTAAATTGTTTGCATTTCTTATGGTTCTAGGGGCTTCATATACAGTATATAAATATATATTGTGACACATTTATGCATTTCAGTTCTCTATTATATGTTTTGAAACTTTATTTGCTATTTTTCATATCACTTCATATTATTTTTTTTTTTTAACAATTTCTTAGTGATTTCTTCCTCAGTACTTCAAATTCCTTTTGTTCTTTTATTTTTCTCTTTCATGGATGCCATGTTCTTTGGAAGCTTGTTTAGAACAAGTTAATGGCCTTTTAGGCTTCCTCCATGTGAATAGGAGCTCACTTTTTGAATAATAACAATTATATGTCACAGTGAGGGGCACCAGGTTTTAGAGATGCTTAGGTGATGCATGGACAGAAAAAGGTTGGGAACCACTGCTCTAGAAGTTCTGGTGTCCTTTTAGTCTTTTGACCCAAGCTCATCCCTGCCTTAGGGGTCTGGCATAATCATCCTTCAGTCCTTCCTGACTAGGAAATTATCTGTAATTATCCTGTCTTATTTAACCAACTAGAGGCCTAGTGCACAAAATTTGTGCACTCGGTGGTTCCCTCAGCCCAGCCTGTGTCCTCTTGCATTCTGGGAGCCCTCGGGGAATATCTGACTGCCGGCTTAGGCCCGCTCCCCCGGCTGGCAGACGGACATCCTTAGCGCTGCTGCGGAGGTGGGAGAGGCTCCCGCCACTGCTGCTGCGCTCACCAGCTGTGAGCCCGGCTCAGGGCTTCTGTCTGAGCGATGCTCCCCCTGTGGGAGCGCACTGACCACCGGGGGCAGCTCCTGCATCGAGCGTCTGCTCCCTGGTGGTCAGTGTGCGTCATAGCAACTGGTCATTCTGCTGTTCAGTCAATTTGCATATTAGCCTTTTATTATATAGGATGTGTTCACTTCCTGTCTTCGCCACTAGACTGCAAGCTCTAGGAAGGCAAAAATCCTGACTGTCCTAGCACTGTACCTAAAACACACAAGTGTTCAATAACATCCAGTAAAATCCACCTTTTTAAGAGTTCAGTTCTGTGTTTTAACAAATGTAGTCATGTAACTGTAACTATGAAAGCCTTACTGACTTTCCAAAACTTTGCCTGCTCAGACTCATAGTTTTCCATTCCTTCTTCCTTGATAGCTTTTCTGGACTTAACCCCTGGTCTGCTTGACAAAAGACTAGTATTTCCCCACCTCCTCCCAGCCCTCTTCCCTTGCTGCTTAACCTAAAGGGACTTCCTGAGTGAGTCATGTATACCTGCAACCACAACTCTTTACTCAACCATCCTGCTTCAAGCACACAGAAAGTTAGAGAATATTTACTATATTTGCTTCAAATATTCTTTTTTCAGAGTTGAAGCTAAGAATAACCCAGGAGCCATTATTTATGGCCTATTTTCTGACCAAGTACTCCTGATGGTCAATTTGCCTAATCATCTTACATTGCAATTTTGGAATTAAAGCAACATACCTTCGATCCTCTGCTGTGACCTTCTTCTTAACATCTGGGTTAGTCTGGGTCCCATTTGGGACTCCTCTTCCATTTATGGCTGTGCCACCAGCTTGAGTTTTGGGAGCTGTCTTGTTTAGAAAGGGATTCTGGGGAAGAGCCCCTTTCAACTTGGAGTCCAGGGTCTGTGCTTTCTGTTGACAGCTGCTGCTGTGTTTATTCCCCTTGGCTGTACTTGCTCTTATGCTTGGGGTATTGGGAATGACTGAAGGGAAGCTGCCAACAGCCAGGGTAGGCCTTTGGCTCACAGCTTTGGATTTCTGCTGCACACATGACATCTGAGGTCTAGAACAAGGTTGAGTGGGTTTCTGGTCTTGCTTAAGGCGGTCAGGTCCTCCTTGAAGCAGACTGGGGCATGTCCTGGGTCTGGTATGTACTGCTTTTTGTTCAGTAGCAGCATGTGACTGTAACTTGGCTGCACCTGGTCTTTCATATTTACCCCTATTAATATTTATATCCTTCAGGTCCTTGATCCCTGGTTTCTTTGCTGCTTGAGTCCTACTAAGGGTCTGAACAGAGTGAGAGGGAACTGTTTTTGGGGTTTTTACTCCTAGTTTTGCAAGAGCTGTTCCTCTAGGGAGCTGCTGTGACTTCCCTGGTGGAATCCTGGTTTGTGCTTCTCCAACAAATTGTTTATTAGCTCTGTCTCTCAGAACAGCACAATTCAATGAACTTTTACCCAAGGCTTGTTTAGGGGCCAAACTGCTCTTGGTTTGATTATAAGAGCTAGTCTTTGGCTCACTTTTGGTCCATAATTGAGGATGTGGTGTCTTCTCAGAGTCCAGTACAGTTTGGGACAAGTTCTCTTTGTTCACCTCTTTTAGAAAGTTGTGTGAGGACTCACCCTCACCACGGTCACTGTCCACAGAGTCTGTAAGTGCAGTATTTCCTCGATCTGTCACCTGCTGCTTTGCAGCTTTCAGTTCCTGTAGATGAAGTGACCCCACAGTTTTCCTCGACAGCTCTCCAGAGGATGATCCAGCTTTGTGCTGTTGCTGACGGTTGCTGGAAGGCTGACAGTTTGGGAGAGAAGAAACACATCCTGAAGTCAGCCTTTTGCCCAGAAGTTTTGGTGGCTCCAACTTTGGCTTCCGGGAACCTGGGATAATGGCAGGTCTGGGCTGATGTTTAATGCTGATGGGTCTTGTAGCTTTGACAGGCAAAGCAACATGGTTGGCAACATCCTTTTTGGGTCTAATAGTCTAAAAAGACAAAGAAAAATATCAAAAAAGAAAATTTATAAGAATAACTAACTTAAAAAAAATTAGTTATTTTATTTAGAATTTCACTAAGGAAGTTGAAACTGAGAAAATAAAGGCTCACTAAGAGAGGATTTTAATAACCCTATCTAATAAAGAGAGAATATGCTAATTGACCCTCACACCATCACAAAAATGGTGGTGCCCACAGCCAATAAGGAGGGAATATGCTAATTGACTGCCCTGTCCTCAAAGATGGTGGAGCCCACAGCCAATAAGGAGGGAATATGCTAATTGACTGCCACACCCTCAAAGATGGCGGTGCCCAGTTCCCTCAGCCCTGCCGAAGTGGCAGGTGCAGCAAGGCTGGGCCCGCCCCTAGGCGAGCCTGGCCGCTCCGCATGCCTGCCTCCAGAGACCCCCAGTCCCCTCAGCCCCCCAGCCGCCCAGGGCTGGGCCAGGGCACAGGCAAGCCTTGGATGGCAGCTGCCCAGACACCCAGGGCTGCCCGAGGCTCAAGTAACCAGGGCCGGCCGAGGCTTGTGCTGCCGGCAGCGGCAGCAGCAGAGGTATAATGGGGCGTCGCCTTTCCCTGATCGCCAGGTTGCCTCCCGCCCCTGAGGGCTCCCGGACTGTGAGAGGGGGCAGACTGGGCTGAGAACCACCCCTCCACCTCCAGTGCATGAATTTTCATGCACCGAGCCTCTAGTGAGTTCCTATAAAAATATATCAGCATCTTTTAGCTTGATAGAATTAAGCAGAGATGCAGTGAACATACAAAACTTGCTGTTTTAAAAAACATGCCTCAACCAAACAAGTACTTGCTCAATGCCCATTAGGTCCCAGTGAAGTGTTCATTTGAGGGACCCTGGAAAGGTATACACACAGTATACTTATGTTAAGGTACCACCCAAGTTCTTTCTAGTCCTTTGTACGGCCACACTAATATTTTAAAGACAACACTGCCTTTGTAAAGGCCACAGTGTCACTCAAGAACCTTTGTCTCATCACTTGCAAGAACAGATAGTAGATGCAGGGAGGCCTGAGAAACTTTGAACAGCTCTCCATAAGCATCTAACATCACAGAAGTTAGTCATATTTGTGAACTCAGAATGGATTTTAAGGTTAGATTCTATGTTATTAATAAGTAAATGTTTTAGTCATGTGACTTAATTTTGGATAAGAAAGGTAGGACTAGATTACAGAGAACTTTGAAAAATAGGGAGGGGAGTTAGAGTTGAGATGGTAAAGAACAGGAGCATCAGTTCTTAGCAATTACACAGGAAGGTTAATTTGGCAGACATTTGTAAAGTACAGGTTTCCAGGGGAAAATATGCTAGAGCTACCACTCTCTCTGTTTCATTCAATAATATTGTCAAGAGTTCCTGTGTAAACTTTGTGCATATGTAAAGAAGTCTGAAACCAGAGCCACTTGGCATTAAGGGTGAGGCACTGTCTACTCATAGCATTGTATGGGTATGTGTGGTGTTGCTGAGGTGGGGGCAGAAATAGATGGTACACCCACATGTCTATAGCTGGGTTACTCCTTGAGACTCAACATTCCTAGCCACCTCTGATCTCTCCATTATCACTAACTGCTGAGGCATGGAGGTTGGTATCAAAGTGTGCTGTTCTTTTTTTGTACATTAAAAAAAACTTAGTTGTTCTTTTTGTACATTAAAAAAACCTGAGATCTAATTTTCATCCCTGTAAAATTTAAAGTGTACAATTCAGTGGGTTTTAGGTATTCAGAAGGCTGTACAACCATCACCACTAATTCCAGAACATTTTCAACACTCCAGAAAAAAATCCATACTTGCTAGAAGTTACTCCCTATTTCCCTCTCTCCTCAGACCCTGGCAACCACTAATCTACTTTGTTTCTATAGAGTTGCCTACACTGGACATTTCATATAAATGGAATCACACAGTATGATGTGAAGTGGCATTTTGTGTCTGGCTTCTTTCACTTAGCATTATGTTTTCGAGATTCACCCATGTTGTAGCATGTATCAGTATTTATTTTTTAATTAATAAACTTTAATTTTTAGAGCAGTTTTAGATTCAAATCCAAATTGAGTGAAAAGTACAGAGAGTATTATAGACTCCTTATACCCATACATGCACTACATAACTTTTTATGGTTTTATTCTGTTAAACCTGAAGTATGTTGAGGTCCTTTTCCATTATATCCACAATCTAGATCAATGGAACTGATGAGGGAGCATATTCTTGTTAAACAGCATTCCAAAGTGGTTGAGACCAATAGCTCTCAGCTCCGTCATTTAACAGCTGTCCTGTGACTCAGTTCCCTAATCTGTAAAATGGGGCTACTAAGAGTACCTATCTCATAAGGCTCTAAGGACCTACAAGTGAGACACATAGTAGGTGTTCAAAAATGTTAGCTATGAAGAGACCAAAGTGCACTTAAAGACTTTTTTTTGTTAACAAACTGAATTACAATATGTTGTACTTTTCAAAAAACAATTCTGTCTTGTCCCTTATACACTGTTGCCATACTTATGAGAAATATTTGTGTAAAACATTTTCTTTAGGTTGCTAACATCTTTATTATTTTTTATTACTAATCACTCAAAATGGATATTTGTTAAAAGACTAATTTCTACTTACAGATTTAGAAGATGGAGGATTTGGGCAATTATTCTTGGCTTTTAGATAAGGCCTATAAAAGAAAAAATAAGTAATTCTTAGTACAGAAGGATCAACAAGGCTTGGAAAATAGAGCGATTAAAAATGAAATTTTAGCCCTAACCGGTTTGGCTCAGTGGATGGAGCGTCAGCCTGCGGACTCAAGGGTCCCGGGTTCGATTCCGGTCAAGGGCATGTACCTTGGTTGCCGGCACATCCCCAGAAGGGAGTGTGCAGGAGGCAGCTGATCGGTGTTTCTCTCTCATCGATGTTTCTCTCTATCCCTCTCCCTTCCTCTCTGTAAAAAATCAATAAAATATATTTAAAAAAAAATGAAATTTTAAATCAGTAAAATGTCTGTATATGGTAAAAGAATTATAAATTATATTCAATGAAGTCTCCTTATCCTCCCTTCCTTAGTCCCATTATTCTACTCCTCAGAAAACACAATTGCTCTTACTCACACCTGTGATCCCTTCAGAGATGTCCTACATATACACATAATATTCCAACAATTTTAATGCACTGTGCCAGGTACTGGAGATATAATGCCTAACAAGTTTAAAAAACTTGTTTTAACTATCTCCAAATAGTGAATTACCAGGGGAAAAAGTGATACAATTAAAGAAGGAAACAGGCACATATGAAATCTAGCTAGTGAGACAGAAAATGCGAAAAAGGATAGGAAAGTAGAGGAGAATTTAGGATTTAATCTCCATGGATCAAAAGCAATTGCCAAGCTAACAGGGATTTCAATCATGACTTTGTTTCTCCCATCGTGAATATAAGCCCTGGGAGGGCCGGACTGCTCTGTCTTGTTTAGTACCATGTCTTCAGAACCAAGAGAGATACATTACACAGGTATTAAATAAATATCTGTTGAATAAATGCGGTAAGTTTATTTAAACAAAGAAATAAAGTTGAGCAAAGACCCAAAATAAAAATAAAATAAAATGTGAAAGCTAAATTTGCAAAAATTTGTTTTGTAAAAAAAAAAAAGGTTTAGCAACCCAAGTGAACAGAAAATTGATCACTGCTCAGAAGAGGAATAAATAACATCGCTAAGATGTTGACAAAAGATAAAAGTAAATTGGTCATATCATGTTCATTTCAAGAGTAAGTGCTGTCAGCCGCAGCCGACGTGGCTCAGTGGTTAAGCATCAACTTATGAACCAGGAGGTCATGGTTCGATTCCTGGTCAGGGCACATGCCCGGGTTGTGGGCTCGATTCCCAGTGTGGAGTGTGCAGGAGGCAGCCCATCAATGATTCTCTCTCATCATTGATGTTTCTCTCTCTCCCCCTCTCCCTTCCTCTCTGAAAGCAATAAAAATATATTAAAAACAAAAGAGTAAGTGCTAAGGCAGCGATTTTCAATCAGTGTGCCACAGCCAACACAATAGCTGTCTGGTGTGAATGAATCAAAATTACACCTTTTTTTTGGTCAGATCAGCAAAAATATATTTTTCTTGGTGCAGCAGAATTTTGGTAATTAGTCTCTGTATGCCATGAGATGAAAACGGTTAAAGTCGCTGAGCTAAGAGAATGACCAAAGAGCAGGATGTTCATGTGCAGCCATGGAGGACGGAACCAGGGTCATTCAGCTCCCTGACCAAACACTGCCTTCACAAGAATTACTTTCCCAGGAAAAGAGCAGGGATGGAGGGAGCTCCCAGCAAGGTAGGTGATATTGTAGATCCTCCCTCCTTCCTTTGGAGACTCTCACAGTAATAACGCCCAGGTCTTCGCCAATGTACCAGACACTGCCCAGAGGTTTCTGTCATGCTCGCACTGAAAGGCCCTCTTTGAGTTACCGTAGGACGCCCATGTCGTCAGAGCAGAGCACAAGCACAGGGCTTTGCACTGCTGCTGGCAACCAGGGAACCGAGTCCCCTCCCTGCGGGAGACACACTCACTTGCTGTTCTGGCACCGCAGTTTCCCCTTGGCTGCCAGGTACTCCTGGAGCTGTCTCTGCCGCTCTTCTGCAAAACAGGCAAGCAAACAACGGACTTCAGCGCGGGAGGTTAACCAGTTCATTTTATATTCTTTTCCTTTTTTTGGTTGTTAATCCTCACCCAAGGATATTTTTTCCATTGTTTTTCAGAGTGGAAAGGAAGGAGGGAGGGAGGGGGAGAGAGAATGGGAGGGGGGGGGGGCAAGAAAGAGAGAAAGTGAGAAATATCCACCTGTGAGAGAGACATCAAATGGTTGCCTCCCACACACACCCCCAACCAGAAATCAAACCCGCAACCCAAGGCACAT
>NW_005871502.1:102732-150585 GCF_000147115.1 Myotis lucifugus
CTCCAAGTGAACACCAAGGTTAACCATATCATTTATACTCAGGCCCTACAGTCTGAAATTTAAAGAGGGTAGACAATATGCCCCCAGTTACCAGCTAAAGCGTGGCAAAGCCAGGATCCGAAGCCAGTGTCATCCACCCCAGACCCGTGCTCACCGGCACTGTCCTCGGCTACCACACACACCTGCACGAGGACATTCCCCCTACTGGCCCACTGAGCTGCGAGCCAGGCCTGCTCTTACTGTATTTTTCCCAACTGGGATGATGATTTTTGCCTACAAACCCTTCCTGGTTTCCTTTGGGATTAAGGACAAAACAGGCCAGGTTGGGGGGTTCAAAAATGACCTATCTAGTTTCTTCTAAACACAAAGCTTCGGAGGAGGGGGAAAAAAATCAAAAGTTCTTTTTTTTTTATATTTCTTATCTATATTAGGGCATAAAAAAAACAGACCAATTTTTTCCAAAACCAGGGCAAAACTTGGGGTCCCAGCAGAAAGGGGGGAAAAAAGAAAGACTCCAAGGGAGGCTCAGAGGCAGGACTAAGGGAAAACAGGTGGTTGGGGAAAGGCTAATATCCAATAATGGCAAACAAACAAACAAACAACCAAAAGCAAAACAAAACACAACCCGTGGCCCTCCTGGCTCGGAGGGCGGCCCGTGCAGAGCACGAGCGGTGGGGCCCTGACCAGGCCGGCGCGCCCCAGGTCTGGGACGTCCCAGCAGGTGAGCAAAACCCGCCGCCGCTGAGCCACAACACGGGGACGAGGCGCCCAAATTCGAGCGCCCGGTCGTTTCTCGAAGCGCCCCGGACGCGTCAGGGCGGCAGCTGTCATCGCCGACACCGGGCCAACGCCGGCCCTCCCGGGAGGTGGGGCCCGGGCCCGCGCCCTCGAGGGCGCTGCGGCCGCACGAGTGCAGGCTCGGGCCGGCCGGGGCAACTCTGGGCCGGGGGTGGGGGTGGGGGTCGGGGGCGCCTGGCGCCTCTGGGACGCGCCACCCGGGCCAACTAGCTAGGGGTCGGGGACGCCCCCGCTTGGCTGCTGCAGGACCTGCTGGGACGGTGCCTGCGGGGTCTCGGGACTCCCCGCGCGCGGACGTCCCCCAGGTCCCCAGACGCCGGGTGGGGACACCAAGGCAGGCGAGGGGCCGGCAGCCTCCGCGGCACCGCCCGCCGCCCCGAGCACTCACCCGCCGCGGCGGAGACCCCCGATCGCACCATGATGGTCCCTCCGCGACAGTTGCTCTTCAAGGGCCGCGCCCGCAGTTGAGGACAGGCTCGGCGCCCGCTCTCATTGGCTCCCCAGGGTTTGAAACCCGCCAATAGGAAGCGGGGGAGGGCGGGGCAAAAGGAAATAGTAGCTTTGCAATGCGCTCCGCTCAGCGCTATTTGATTGGAGGAGCGGGTGCTGTGGTGATGAGAGAGCTTCCGGCCTCTGCAGCGCAGGCGAACTTCCCTCCTCCTGTCAGACCCCGAAGGAGAATAGGATAAACCCCAAAATAGATGCAGAAAAAGCATCTGGCAAAATTCAATAGCTATTCACGATAAAAACTCCCAACAAACCGAGTATAGAAGGAATGTCCCTCAATATAATAAGCTCTAAAATGACAAGCCCACAGCTAACATCTACTCAATGATGAAAAGTTAAAAGCTTTTCCTCTAAGGTCAGGAACAAGTCAAAGATGTCTGCTCTTATCATTTTTATTCAACATAGTACTGGAAGTCCTCCAGAGCATTTAGGCATAAGAAAAAGGAAACCAAATAGTAAAGGAGAAAGTAAAATAGTCTCTATTTGCAGGTGACATGATATATATAGGAAATTAAGACACCAAAAACAAACAAAAACTACAAAACGCAACAAACTATTAGTTTCAGTAAATTCGCAGGATAGAAAACCAATATACGAAAATCAGTTGCATTTCTATAAACCATCAGAAAGAGAAATTAAGAAAACAACTCCATTTACAATTCCATAAAAAAAGAATAAAATACTTTGGAATGAATTTAACCAAGGAAGTGAAACATCTGTACATAGAAACCTATAAATAAATGGAAAGATAATCTGTGTTCATAGACTGGAAGAATTAATATTATTAAAATGTCTATACGACCCTAAGCAATCCACAGATTCAATGCCACCCCTATCAAAATTCCAATGTCATTTTTCATGGAAATAGAACAATCAATCTTAAAATTTGTATGTAATTACAAAAGACTCCAAATTGCCAAAGCACCTTTGATAAAGAACAAAGCTGGAGTCATTATACTTCCTGATTTCAGACTATATTACAAAATGATTGCAATCAAAACACTGTGGTATGGTATAAAAGACACATAGATCAATGCAACAAGACAGAAAATGCAGAAATACTAGTAAACCCATGCATATATGGCTAATTAATTTTTGACATAGGTGTCAAGACTATACAACGGAGAAAGGATAGTCTCTTCAATCAATGGCGTTTGGAATACTGAACAGCCCTATGCAAAAGAATGAAACTGTATCCCATTTCACACTGTACATAAAAATCAACTCAAATGGATTCAAGACTTAAATTTAAGACTGGAAGCTGTAAAACTCCTCGAAGAAAACAGAGGGTAAGCTCCTTGACATTGGTCTTGGCAATGATTTTTTTTGGATTTAACACTAAGACAGCTTCAACACGCAAATATAAACAAGCGAGACCACATTAACGAACAAGTTTTTTTCACAGCTAAAGAAATCATTAACAAAATAAAAAGGCAATCAGTGGAACGGGAGAAAATCTTTTCAAGCCATCTATTCGATAAAGGATTGATAGCCAAAATATATAAGAACTCACACATTTCAATACCAAAACAACAAACAAAAAGGAAAACAATCCAATTAAAAAATGGGCAGAGAAGCTGAATAGACATTTTTTGAAAAAAGCCATTCATATGGCCAACAGGCACATGAAAAGATACTCAACATCACTAAACATCAGGGAAATGCAAATCAAAACTACAATGAGATATCACCTCATACCTGCTAGAATGGCCGTCAGAAAAAAGACAAGAGAAAACAAGTGTTGGTGACGATTTGGAGAAAAGAGAACCCTCCTGTACTATTACCGGAAATGTAAATTGATATAGCTACTATAGAAAACAGTATGGAGGCTCCTAAAAAAGTTAATAATAGAACTACTATATAGCTTAGGATTTACATTTCCAGGTATTATATCCAAAGGAAATGAAAACAGGATGTTGAAGAGATACCTGCATGGTGATGTTTATTGCAGCATTATTTACAATAGTCAAGCTATGGAAACAACTGAAGCATTCATCAGTGGATGAATGGATAAGTAAATTAAAAATATATAATAGCCCTAACCGGTCTGGCTCAGTGGATAGAGTGTCAGCCTGCGGACTCAAGGGTCCCAGGTTCGATTCCGGACAAGGGCATGTACCTTGGTTGCGGGCACATGCCCGGTAGGGAGTGTGAAGGAGGCAGCTGATCGATGTTTCTCTCTCATCGATGTTTCTAACTCTCTATCCCTCTCCCTTCCTCTCTGTAAAAAATCAATAAAATATATTAAAAAATATATAATAAAATATGTATATACATGGAATATTATTCAGACATGAGAAAGAAATAAATCTTGATGTTTGCTACAATATGGATGGACCTTTAGGACATTATGCTAAGTGAAATAAGTTAGACAGAGAAAGATAAATACTGCATGGTGTCACTTATATGTGAAATCTAAATAAAAGTCAAACTCATAAAAGTCTTTGTATAAATTGGTATTTTGTTATGCAATCATACGGTCATTTAAAAATTCAAAAAAATATATAACCAAAAACTCTTATAAATCATTCAATCACTCAGAGGCAAGATTGTTAACATTTTGATGTATACCTTTCTATAATCATTTAAATATAAATTGTAGGTATTTTAAATAAAGACAGGGTTGAACTGTAAAATCTTTGTAATCCATTCTTTATGCTCAACAATATAGTGTGAACAAAATAAAAATATACTCATGAAATTACAAATGCTATAAAACTGAGGAGAGGAAAGTCAGTGTTTATAAAAAATCAGAATTTGGAACAATCTAAAAAGATCTGGGATCAAATTAACAAGATTAAGTTTACCAGAGATACATTTAAAGTTTGAACTTAGGTTGAGAATTGGTCTAGGACAGCCGTGGGCAAACTACGGCCCGCAGGCCGGATCCGGCCCGTTTGAAATGAATAAAACTAAAAAAAAAAAACCATACCCTTTAATGTAATGATGTTTACTTTGAATTTATATTAGTTCACACAAACACTCCACCCATGCTTTTGTTCCGGCCCTCCGGTCCAATTTAAGAACCCATTGTGGCCCTCGAGTCAAAAAGTTTGCCCACCCCTGGTCTAGGAGGTCTTAACTGCCTACAAATGTTATATGTCACCACACATAAAAATCACCTTAAATGGATTAAATACTTAAATTTAAGACTTTCAAAAAGATAATGTTGCTTCCTTAACAAAACCATGGTGTCTAAATAGGAAGCACAAAATCCTATTCTGGTTTCTACTGGTCTGACCAAATCTTGAATATTATATTTAATTCTAACCTACAAATTGTATAAAAGATATTGACAACATTGGTCAAGACTCAAGAGGCCAATTTGACAAGTGATTTTAGTCATAAAATCAGCATACAATCAAGGAATAGATATAGATACACAAGCATATTTATATACACTACAATAATGATTACTATCCCAATATTTTCATCACTCCAAAAAGTTTGAGTGTAGGTATTTTTAAATGTCTGGGGAAGACTTAGTGGGAAGAGGGCTAGGGAAATGTCCTTTGGCTTTTGGTTTCTATACCTTGGACTTAAAGGTGGAGATTTGGCTTTTCTCTCATCAACTTGAAAATTGACTTATAAAGACCATCATAAAATAAATAGGGTCTAACAAGTTCAGTGCCAAGACTGTTGAACCCCATCATGGTGACCTTCTTATCATTTAGGCAGGGGAGATGGCAATTGCATGAACAAGCAACAGTGTTCACCATATGCTTCTCTTTTCTTCTTTCTCTGATGTCACTTTTAAGATTTTACCTACTGTACACCTTATGTCTTCCAAATCTATATCTCGTTCTAATTTCTCCTGGGTTCCAGACATATTATCATTTGTCCATTCAACATGTACACTTGGGCGTACTGCCAGTAGCTCAAATTGCATGCCTAAAATCGTACTCATCATACTGCATCCTGGTAGTGAGCAGAACTCCATATTTCTACTAAAAGTACTGATTGATACAGTCACTCACCTACTTTCCAGTAACAGGAAACTGAGAGTCATTTAGAACTACTCCTTCCCCATTATTTTCCACATCTAATTCCAAGTTCCATTGATTTTAACTTTTTTCAACTCAATATATATTTTATATCCATGCTTTCTAAATGCATTGGTTAGTTATTAATGTGGCTCTGCATGTGTGACTTTGTGTGGATAGATGAACACATGTGTTATAAATTTGTAATGTGAACTTTAAATAAACCTGAGAATATCATTCTTAATGCCAGTTATGCTACTGGCTAGCTAATAAAGGGGAGAGAAAAAAAACAACCATAAACTCATGGTTTGGTTTGTAATGTAGCACTATAGTTATTTATGTGAACTTTTATCTTTTGTTCCTAGTGACCATCTATATATATAAAAGCCTAAATGACCATTATGATGGAATGACCAGAAAGACTGGAACAACCAGTCAACCAGTCACTATGATGCTCACTGACCACCAGGGGACAGACACTCAAGGCAGGAGCTGCCCCCTGGTGGTCAGTGTGCTCCCACAGAGGAAGTGCCGCTCAGTCAAAAGCCACACTCATGTCTGGCGAGTGCAGCTGCGGTGGGTGCCTCTTCCAACTCTGCAGCAGCACTACAGAGCAGTTGGACATCCCCCAAAGGGTCCCGGATTGCGAGAGGGTGCAGGCTGGGCTGAGGGACATCTCTCCCCCCAATCCAGTGCATGAATTTTATGCACCGGGCCTCTAGTGCAGTAAAATAATGAGTAAGACAATAATTATATGTCAGATTTACTTTTTTGTAATTTTTATTCAATTGTGATTGATAATGTATCAGTCCTTGTTGATAGTAATGTGACACTGTGGTTTTAGCCCAACTTTTAGAACCTAGAAGTAACATTACTTATGTTCCAGAAAGTTTAGATAGCAGTTGTCCCATGGTTGCCAAAGTTAAGTTCATTCCATTTTAGCTATCAGGAATTGATAGCAGGTGAAATATAATGGCACATGAATGACAAAGCAAGTTTAAAGGTAGAGGAGTGAAAGATTTTGGCCAATTATCAGCTCAAACAAAGAAAATAATTAAAACACAAATTTATTATCATAATTGCAAGGAGCCCAGAATACAGAGCCTCATGGCAATGGAAAGAGCACAGCTTGGACCAAAGTGCCTTAGTGTAACTACATCAAACTCACTCAGCCTGGAGAACACTGTCTGTTGTTGAGGATACCTGGTCACCCTCACAAATAAAAAAGAATTGGCATAAATATAATAATATGTTATAATTAACTTAAATAACATTTATAAATCTTTATGTATCCTATCTAATAATAGACAAACATGGTAATTGACCGTACCTTCCCTATGCTTCCCATTGGCTAATCAGCACGATATGCAAATTAACTGCCAACAAAGATGGCGGCTAATTTGCATACTGCAGGCAGATCCCGCTGAGCTGCCCTTCCTGGGGCTGTCGGCAACACGATCCTGAGCCGCCAGCCTGCCCCAGCCTGGGATCCGGGCCTGGCCCCAGTGGGACTCAGGGTGGCAGCGGGGGCGCCATGAGTCCTTGGTTCCTCGCCTGCCTTCCGTGACCTCCTCCTGCTTCAGGGCCTCGCCCTCCGTGGCCTCCTCCTCCCCAGCGCCCAGAGCAGCGGACCCACCGAGGGCGCTCCCCGCTGGCTGAGAGGGTGAATGGAGTGGCAGGGACTCCCTGGTGAAGGGTCGCCCTGGGGAGGAGTCCCAACACCTCCACACCCATTCCTGGAGCGCTGCCCAGGCCCTGAGCACAGTGTGGAGCCGCGCATGCCTGGAGGGCGTGGGCAGGGGCGGGCGCATGTGCGCCTGGTGCAGTGGGACTTGCTGGGGAGCTGCCTGCCTTCCCAGGTGGGCCTCAGGCCCAGTGCCCAATGCGGAAGGGCCGCAGTGTGGCCACCAGGCCCTGAAGGCTGCCCTGAAAGCCACACAAAGACAACCTGCTGCTGGAGGGCAGGCATGTGGTGCTCCGGGAAGACGCTGGAGGTAGGGAAGGAAGGTCATGGAAGGGAACAATTGCAAGCAAAGATCCCAAAGGTTCTGAAAGCAGAGGACCAGCTCCCTGCAGACCTGAACTCCGTGTGGGCCTCTTTCTCGGCCCTGTGGAAGCGATGCGAGACACAGGAGGAGGTGATGGACCGGGGCTGTGTCCAAGGAAGACTCGGAGGAAGCAACGTGTGGACAGGGCCAGGCGGAGCAGGTAGGCCCGTGCGAAGCCCACTGGAGTGCAGCCAGACCCCAAGGCGACCACCAAGCCAGGCCCCAGGGAGAAGCAAGCAGATGCCACTCCACTCGCTGGAGAAGACCATTGAGCAGAAAACTAAAGAAACGGATTTTACATCATTTCCCAGGTGGAGAGCAGTTGGCATGTAAGCCCCTGACCAGTGCCCAGCCTCTCCTCTGTCTGTCTATCTCACTCTTAGCTACCATGTTCTTTGTTCTCTCTCTCTTTTTTTTAAAATATATATTTCTTTATTGATTTCAGAGAGAAAGGGAGAAGGGGAGAGAGAGAGAAACATCAATGATGAGAATCATTGATAGGCTGCCTCCAGCAGGTGTCCTACTGGGGATTGATCCCGCACCCCAGGCATGTGCCCTTGGCCAGAATTGAACCTGGGACCCTTCAGTCCACAGGCCAACGCTCTATCCACTGAGCCAAACCAGCTAGGGCTCTTTGTTCTCTCTTAACTGCAACTCATTTTTAAACTAGATTGCTTTTAAAAGAAGACTAAATAAAGTTTCCCTTAAGTTATTTAGGCGGTGCGGGGGTTGTTGGGGCTGCTGGGGGCCAGATTAGCGACACAAAAACACAGGAGAGCCCAGCACCCAGCAGCCCCAAGCCCCTCTGAGGTGGTTTTGGGGCTGCTGGGGGCTTGATCGGAGACACAAACCAGCAGGCCCAGCACCCAGCAACCCCAAGGCCCACTACCTTGGTGCTGGGGCTGCTGGAGGCCGGATCAGAGACACAAACCCGCAGGGGGGGGCCAGCACCCAGCAGCCCCAAAGCCCGCCACCTCGGCACTGGGGCTGCTGAGGGCAGGATCAGAGACACAAACCCTGCGAGTCCTGCACAGGACGGGTGCTCCCCTCCAGGTGAAGTGCTTTCCCTCCCACCCTGCTCTCCCTGGGGTCTGGCATGGAGGGCGCTCTCCCTGGGAACCCAGACATCCACCTGTGGGGTGACTGCAGCAGCCATGCCTGGCGAGCCAAGGAGAGGGTGACCTACCCATGCGGATGTGTACGCTGGCGGAGGCCATGCAGCTGCCATAGTTGAAGTCGTCCTTGATGTAGGAGTGGGGACAGCGGGGATCAGAGTTGGCCAGGTTGGCAATGGAACCCCAGCTCCCCACCGAATGACTAGAGCACACGGTCCTCAGTCACTTCCTGAGCAGCAGTCAGCCCCAACCGGGGGTCAAACCCGAAACATAAGTAGGTGCCCTGGCAGAATGGAACCCAAACCTTTGCTGTAACAGAGGAGCTCAGACCCACAGCAGGGGCCAGGGCAGCTGGCGAGTACAGCGGCTGTGGCGGGAGCCTTCGCGGCAGCACTAAGGAGCTGCAAGCGGAGCAGTAGGAAGCAGCAAGCAGGTGGGCGGTAAGGAGGGAGGGGTCCCGGATTGAGAGAGGGCACAGGCCAGGCTAAGGCACCCCTCCCCCATCCCCAGTGCATGAATTTCGTGCACCGGGCCAATAGTATATAAATAATAACTTAACATTCCATGCTTTGCTTTATTCTTAAGGCTCAGCTTCAAGAAGCATTTTACTGAAATGATCTCATTGATTGTCATAAAATACTGTTGAGGCAGAAAGGACATTCCCTCCATTTTGAAGATGATCAAAATGAAGTCCCAGAAACTTTTGGTATTTGATTAAGTATCCATCAGCAACTTAATAGCAGGAGGCAAGCAGATGGAATGAAATCCTGGGTCTACGGCTTCTCATTCCAACTGCCATTGTGGGCCTTTCTTAGTTTTCTTGTGCCTTAGTTAACCTGTATGTAATACAGGTAGAGTCTTTTTGACTACCAAAAAGACTCTACCTGTCTAATAATAATTATTATTATTATTCATCCCAAGATTGTGATGAATAATAATAGTTAAAATGATTGGTACTTTGCATAGTATAGGGTGTTCCTTAAATAAAAAGCAATATCATATATTAGTGTTGGTTCACTAGACCTTATTCCCTCTCTTGCAAAGAGAGTAAACATTCATTTAGAATTACGAAGGCTTAGCACATGCTCAGCAAGTGACTAAGAGCAAAGGATTTGACTTCTTCATGTACACGGTACATATGGGCTGTCAGCATTTCACAAGTAAGTAGACTTCAGAGTTAAGCGTAGTTTTCCAGTATCTGCAAGTCAATGATAGAGGGATGCCCACTTGCCATGTGCACCTGGTATTCTTGCTTTGTGGCAATAAACAGCTTTGGATGGGCAACTGACTCGAAGTAGTCCTTACTGCCCTGAGATTCCCAGAAGAAGAGGAGGTTGGTCTCATCTGTGATGATTTTGGGTGTCTCAGGCAACTCCTAGGATAAGGAGGACAGAGTTGTTAGAGGATAAGATGCTAGAACAAGAATCAAAGTTCAATCCCTTGGGCATGTAGCCTTACTGAGAAACATAGCACTTTAGGATTCTGACTCTGTAATATTATGTAGGTTCTTCATTCATTTGTTCATTCAGCAAGCATTTATTACATGCCTATTAGATGTATGGCCTCATCTATTCATAATAGTTGATCTCCTTAGTTAACTGGAGAGAAATCCAAATTAGTCATGAAGATTGCCAATGACACCAGTGTCTCCCTGTATCCTGGCAGGTGGGGTCAAACGTCATTCTTGTCCTGCCTCCAACACAAGCATAAGACATTTTCCATCAAATCTAAGCACTAGCAATTCTAAGACCTCTAAAAATTTTGACCTCTAAGCATGTAAATCATACTTTTGGGAAAACAATGTATAATGTAAAAATGTTTATGTCTGTATTTGAATAAACAATTGAAGGTTGAAAAAATATCAAAACACACACACACACACACACACACACACACACACACCACTACACAGGTATATTAGCAGCTGAATCCTTTCTATAAAATTGTTGATGATTGTGATCTCTTTAAACTGTATCTTTCTTGTAGTTATGAATAGAATTTAATAATACTTTCATGAAAAAGTAAAATTCAAATTCTAACTTGAGATACTTCTCTACTCTTTTTAATCTAAAGCAGTGGTTCTCAACCTTCCTAATGCTGTGACCCTTTAATACAGTTCCTCATGTTGTGGTGACCCCCAACCATAAAATTATTTTCGTTGCTACTTCATAACTGTAATTTTGCTACTGTTATGAATCGTAATGTAAATATCTGACATGCAGGATGTATTTCCATTGTTACAAATTGAACATAATTAAAGCATAGTGATTAATCACAAAACCAATATGTAATTATATATGTGTTTTCCGATGGTCTTAGGCGATCCCTGTGAAAAGGTCGTTCGGTCCCCAAAAGGGTCGCGACCCACAGGTTGAGAACCGCTGATCTAAAGGAACTAAATATTCTTTTTGAGGTTTCCTTGGGGTTTTTAATGTCAATAAAGATTTTATTTCCAAAACCTATTCCTTTCCTAATTTTTCTCATCTCAATAAGTGGAGTTTCTCCTCTTGCTCTTTTTGATTCTGTCTTCAAAATGTAATGAGGTTCTGTCTACTGCTTTCCACCTGTCTCAGCACTTCCCACCCCATGACTATTGTTATTGCCTCCTATTTGGGCTGTCTGCTTCCTCTGTTGCCTTCCTTCTGATCTATTCTCCATTTTAGAAAATATAAATGAATTCCCTTTAATGGCTTTTTATTGTTCCTCAGATGAAATCCAAATGCAAGGCTCCACCAATACCAGCCTCTGCCTTTCTTCCCTCCTCCTCTTGGTGCCCAGCTCCTAGAGTGTCCTGATCTTTGAAGCTAGCCTTTAAGCTCTTAAAGATCTAGGGCCTGGGATCAGTCAGACCCCTCTGTTTACAATGCCCTTCTCCCCTTCCCCTCACCTTATATGATGGCATGCTCCCCCCTCCCATCAGCAGCTCTCATCTTACAGGGAGCTCTATTCTTGCCTCTCTATCTAAAGAGAACTCCCACTTTTCTTTATCTCGGTACCTTGTCCATTTGCTTTACAGCATCTTGCATGTTGTACTGGTTGCTTGGTTTGTTTATTGACTGTGTCCCCAGGAGACTAAGTTCTACAAGGTTAGGGACTTTGGTGTACCACTGTCTACACCGCTATTGGCACTATGCTTGACAGACAGAAGGCTGTCAGCAAATAATGCTTACTGAATGACTTCATGAATGAAGCTACTGACACCACTTTCCTTTAACTTGATCCAGGTAGAGAAACACATGCACCACGTAAATCCTAGTGGGGGTGGGGGGGTTGGATTATACATTTATGAATAAGAGTCACCTACTTATCAGTGGAAAAAACTCTAAGACTAAAGTAGGCATCTGTGTATTTGTGGGGGAAGGTGGTAGTTGATGGGATGATGGATAATGTGGGCACTAATGAAGAGAGAGAGGCACTAGAGTCAGAAGGCCAGGGTTTGAGTGTTGGCTCCAGTTTTCTGCCTTGTGCCTGCTGGCACATGATTAATCCTCTCTGATCTCAGTTGACTTTTTTGAGTTTCTTGGAGGCAGGCCCATCATCCTAATGTCTAAATAATGTAAGCCAGATAGTAGATGTCAGTAAGGATCAAAGGTGGCTTGAATAAATGGATGTCCTGGGATGGGAGGTGAACAGGATCAGGCAGAGAAAGAAAAAAGAAGGAAGAAGGCAATTTATCTCTTATACACTCTTGCACCTTCATTTTACTCTCCCACAGATTCTGCCTAGAATTGCCTCTGGGGATGGGTGAGAAGCAGGATGGGGTCAGATGAGCAGGTGGGGACTGTGGTAGGAAGAGGACTGTGCACCCTGCTAGGAGTGTCTGCCTTTTGGAGTCATTGACAAATGTATGAGAAGGTAAGTAGAGACAGAGGACAACTGACCTTTAGCAATACGGGTTCGCCTTCATTTTGCGCACTCAGAAACAGTCGCGTGTCTGAGATTCTCAGAGTTACAGGACGTTTAAGGTCATCTGATTTATAAGCACCCATGTCAAATCTCACTGTGGAGAGAAAAACCAAAAAGAAAGTAAACCTATGGTATTTGCATAGAATCAAGTGTTTATGTAGATACTCTGTATGTGCCTGTGTGTGTGTATTAGGTCCCTGACTATGGTGTAAGTGCCAGAAATGGAATCTGGCACACTGTTGTGTCCTTTACAATGTCTGCCATATTTACTAGGCAGATTGATACTTGGTTAATATTCTTAGAATCTTCTAAGTCTAATGAATGCTTGGGGGCTGAATATTTATTAAATCTCTTGTAATTACATTAGTGGGATAAGACACTGTAATGTGAGGTCATGAGTTCATAATGACCTAAGATGGAGGGGTTTAGGGAGGCTGATACCCATGTTGCTAGTGTTAGTGACAAGCAGTTAAATTTTTCTTAAGAACAAAGCCTAATAAGAGTTGTAAAATTATATATGCCTAGGAACCTAGGAGTCCCACTTTTGGGATATGCTCTTCTAAAGAAATAACCTCATAGGAAAAAATGTACATAAACAAAGATATTTGCAACAGAATTACTTAGAGCAAACCCGACTCTCTCTCTCTCTCTCTCTCTCTCTCTCTCTCTCTATATATATATATATATATATATATATCTTATCTAATAATAGACAAACATGGTAATTGACCATACCTTCGCTATGCCTCCCATTGGCTAATCTACGCCTCCCATTGGCTAATCAGCGCAATATGCAAATTAACTGCCAACAAAGATGGTGGCTAATTTGCATACTGCAAACAGGGCGGGACAGCACCATCCTGCCTGCCCTGCTGCCATCTGGGCCTGCTATCTGCCATCCTGGGTGGTGGGCATCCCGTGTGCAACCCGACCAGGGACGGCTGGGCAGGGCAGCAGTGATCCGCCAGCCCACCCGGGCATCCCGATCGGCCCTGCCCTGTGCGCGACCCGGGGAGGTGGGGCAGACACCTAGGGATTGGCCTGCCATCTGCCACCTGGGGAGCGGGCCTAAGCCAGCAGGTGGTTATCTCCCGAGGGTTCCCAGACTGTGAGAGGGCACAAGTGGGGCTGAGGGACATCCCTCCCCCCCCCACCAGTGCACAAATTTTTGTGCACTAGGCCTCTAATAGGGAAATTGGTGAAAATAGAACACAAGTGATTTGTAACTGTCATAGAGTGGGAAGCATGCTAGCTGAAGTCCAATCAGAGAGAGCCCTGCTGGTTACTGCAGAGGATCTTCTGTGGATCTTGGGAAATAATTTAGTATATGATGACATATCCTGAAGCTAACCATGTACACCATGGAAATGGTGTGATGAAACTTCTTAGACACTAAGTTTCATCCTTCAGAACATATTTGCATCTTATCGGATGTTTTGCCTCCAATTAGGTTATATGATTGAGATAGTGGCTCTTTCTAATTTGGTGTTATTTGTAAGTTTGCTTGGCAGGCTTCCTAATGAGGCGTGATGGCTCCTCATCGGTTCTGGGTAAATCGGGGTGAGTCATTTAACATTGTTGAGACTCAGTTTCCTCATCTTTAAAAGGAGGATAAGACTGAGAGAACCAAAGGAGAGACTCCATCAGAAAGCTGCACACTGCCCTTAGTGCTCTCAAGGACAGCACACCTGCTTGGGAGGCTCCCAGGTTTGGTTGAGGCTTTGTCTTTGCCGGGGGTTTTAACTGGGGTGATATGCATCCTTCTGTTCTAGAAAAATTGTGCAAAGCCAGGAGTCTGGAGAGGTGTATTCTTTGAAAGTAGAAAGCTTGAAAGAAATACAGAAATAAGAGGAGGGAGGATGACCGAGTTGTCTGTTTACCTGCTTGGTCCATATTATTTAACGTGGCGGCCATGAGGAAGCGGCCTGATGTGTCTCGAATGATGCTTTGGTGGAGGTTGTCATTCAGGATGAAATGCCTTTTGATGACCCTCATGAAGGGGTACTTCACGTTGCCCTGGAAGCTGTAAGGTACTGACGTGGGCTGGAGGATTTCTACAATCATTAGCACAAGCTGAGATTAGTGTCTGGGTGCAAACACATGACATGTCTGCTCTAATACAAGCACGGAAATGAGGAAACAGAGAAGTGGAAGCACCCAGCAGTAGCAGAGTGGACTTTAGGATCATTTCTTTTTAAACTTTGATGCCTCAATATTTTTTTTTTTAAAAGAGATTATTGGTGCAATGTCCTCATTTTTGGTTGTTTGGAGATTTCTAAGTAACCAGGAAAATTCTAGCATCCCCATCTATATTTTCAACCGAATGCACTCTGCGTAAAGAAATAAATACGTTAAGAATTTTGTATGTTACTGAGGGAGCAGATCTAAATGTCTGTCCCCCTCTGAGCTGTGATGTAAATCAGTAGCTTCACAAATTTTCATGGCTCTGCATAATTCTACTTCTAGGAGTCTCTTCTAAGGGTGTAAATGGTAATAGAAGTGATGGTTTCTTGATATGGATGTTTGTTGTTGCGTTATTTATATTGGTGAAACATTGCACTCTAAAATGTCCTACATGAAAAAAACACCTAGATATAAAATTGTATACAGTGTGATCCTAGCATGGTCATGTGTATGTAAGTATATAGAAACAACTTATCGTAATACTGGCAGTGGTAAACTCTTAGTGGTAGTATGAGTAATTTTTATTTCTTTCTTACATTTTCTTCTACTTCTTAATTTTCTAGGTGAACATGTACTAGTGTTTAGCTGTTACCTTAAACATATTTGGTTTTTGTTTTGCATAGAGGGTTGTAGAATAGAGGCATGGGAGAGAAATCATGGTTTTTATGGTTAGAACCGAATTTGGTTTAAGGCTTTCCCATTTACACATTGTGTGACTTTGGGCAGGTGACTATCTCACTGAGCCTAGTTTCCTCATCTGTTAAATGAGAGTGTAGAGTTATTTCGAAGTGTAGAGATATTGCAGCCATTAATAAAGTGGTATTGTTGGTAGCATTAATAAAGGCAGTAGCAGCAGTAGTAATAGTAAGAATAACAACAACAGCAATAGCTGATATTTACTGGGTATTTTCTACGTGCCAGGCATTCTTCTAGTCAAGAAGCTTGCAAGTATTGATGCATTTAATCCTCACAATGAGTAGGGGCTCTGATGATCTCCATTTACAGTAGAGGAAACTGGAGCACAGAGGGGTTAAGTTATTTGGCCAAGGAGGCATAGTTAGCATGTGGAGGAACGCAGCTTGTAAGCTGATACCCACTAACAGAGTATAAATGCTTTCTGCCAAAGGCCTGAAAGTCACATGACCTTTACAATATGGCCATGAAATGAGCATGTGAGCAAATATTTTAGACACAGGCCACTGCTGCTTCCTGCCCGCTGGAGAAGGATATCATTTAATCTTCCTTCCTTATAGTTTCCAGACTAGTGCCTGGTTGCCTTCTTGTTACTCTGACTTTAGGTTTTATTTGCCCCTATACTCTATTGTCCCTACATTTGCTTATAAATGGAAAACAAGGATATTATTGAACTTGACTCCCTACCTTCTTCTGGATCATTGGCAATGGTTTCCAGGTCATCATCGGTAATGAACTGATTGAAACTCAACCGTCTCTTCTTCAGAATCTTCCCATTGGCCGCCACCACCACCACACTCTCCTTGTAGGTAAGCTGGGATGTCTTAGAGGTCTCAGAGGTACTCAGAGATAGGAATTGGCCCATGCAGTTCTTGGGAAATGGGTCGTAGCTTGCATCATAGAAGGATTTCTGTGAGAAAGGGAAGTAGAACCTGAGAGGCTGCCCACGGCCATAGAATGAGAGTCCTTTCAGCAGGAGTTTTATTCCACAGACTCAGTGAGAAGGAGCTGCATTTTGGCCTTGGCTAACCCATGTTTCATCAGTCTTCCCCTCTCCCTCCCGCCTCCCTTCCTCGCAGGATTTCCCTGAAAGGACGTGACCTCTTGGCCGGTTATTGTCGTCCATCGGCCAACTAAAAAAATGAGGTATAATGAAACAGGTTTACAAATGAGACCTTTGTGAGTGGTGGCCCTCCATTTAGGTCTCTCTCAGGAAGTTAGACTTTTACTGGTAGGGCGCAAAGAGTCTAGAAATAGTCCTCTGAGAACAGCTTTTAGAGCCCGTACCTAATACACACAGACGGTCTCCTAGCAAAATCACACAGGTGGTGGGTGGCCTGCTTTCTCCACCTCAGCTTCATGGGCTGTTACATTGCAGGGCTCCCACTAATTTCTGGAGCTGGAGTCAGAGAGGATGACCCCAACATATCTCTTTAGGAGACAGATCCCAAAGGGGCTGTCTCAGGATGGCATAACATTCTGATGAAACCTGGCCAAGAGTCTCCAGTTCTTGGGGTTCTAGATATAGTTCTGCTCTGTTCTGGTAAATTCTAGTGACCATGAAGAAGGCCATCAACTCTCAGTGCACAGAGGCAGATACATGTCTCTGGACCTCTTGTGAGGGTATGACAGAAGCATCTAGGATTCGAGCCATTGTGGTTCTTTTCTGGTGGAGAAAACACTAGTGTCAGAATAGCAATCCCGTAAGAATCAGTTATTGGCTTACCTGATTCAGAGAGAGTTGGTCAATTTCGGAACTGTATTCTTCATTTTCACTGTCAAACAAGATGATAAGAATGTAATTGTTTGTTATATCATTACAGTCACTGGGCAACGTATTTTAATGACTACATTATCTTTGGGTAACACACACACACACACACACACACGCACGCATTAACACACACACACACACACACACAGCCACTACTGTCATCTTAGAAAATGAAAGACTTCTATAACAGACATCCATACAGTGATTCGTCCCTCACTAATTTGAAATTACTGTAGTAATTATCAGGGCAGGCTTTGAACTTTACCTGGGTTTTATCAACAAAAACAGAGCTTGACTAACAAATTGAAGAGTTGTAATTAAATTTTAGAGAAAAATGTTAAGCTCCTCAAGAGAAAAGAAATACTTTGGAAGCACCTCACTTTAATTTTAGCCAAATAGGTGTTACACCCTGCTTTAATGTATTCACTAAAATGGATCTAGTCATTTATACTTGGCAACACATCCAAACAACATCTGGATGGCCTAGTGTGTGTTAGTGCATATTAACAGGTAATGGGAGCACCGTGCTAGCTTAAGGCCCTATAATTTTACCTTTTTACTCATTTATGTTTCTCCTATGTCTGGATGAGGTTGGACTGTGTGTAAGCACTCATGTGCTCAGACTGCTGTGGAGCCATTTCCCCTTCCAGATTGAGATCAAGAAGTTTTCTGAGAATGGTTTCCCTCTCTGACAGTCCATTAAAGCCTATCACTGTCAGACATGTGATCCCAGCTGAGACTATGTCTGAGTAGATGTTGAAATTCACTAGGACTCAGCAAGCCTTAAAAATAATTTTTCTATCATAGCTGTCTCCCTGTCAATGTCATCTCAGCTTAACATGCTGGCTGCTTAGTTGCCCTGGGTCTTTGCTGAAGCTGCCGTGACTTGGGAGCTAGGACACATCTCTTCAGTGTCTGCCAGTCCAGCCCCATGCTAGTCACTGTAACCCCTTGATCCCCTCATCGAATCACAAGAGAATCTATTTCCTACCTGTAGCAGCTCTTCAGGTCTTCAAAGAGGTCAGGGACCTGAGCCATCTTGACTTCTGAAACAGAGAACACCAGGGGCTGTCAGCCCAGCCCGTTCCTGAGCCAGATGCCTTCACAGGGAACCACCTCCGCTGTGTGCTTCTTGAGAAACGTAATGCATGACTTAGCCCACACTCAGCATTTCCCCCATTCTTCTTTTGACTCCCTTAAATGATTTGCATTGCATCTGCCTCCTCTACTAGATTATAAATTTCTTTTGGAATCTTAGTATTCCTTATGTGTCCAACTCAATGCATGTATAGAGGCATTCAGCGAACTTTGGATAAGTTAAAAACACACATACACCACAAGAATGAGGCATTTATCTTACACAGATGCAAGAGAGAGACAGAGTTTGTGGGAGCAGAGTTCCCTAGAGGGAAGGCTTGCCCTTAAGTGAAACCAGTTCCTCTGTCTTTCAGTTCTCCACTGGGAGAATCATTTTCTAAAATCTGACTGTGATTCTAACTCACACTTCAAATCAGGAAAGGACAAGAAAGGAAGGAAAAGGCTTTAGCATCACAGAAGGCAGTTTGAGAGATGACAGTCAAGGATACAAAGAAAAAAATATTTTAAAAGCCAAAGATGTGATGAGGACAATACCTTAGCTACTCAGGCGCCAGTGCAGTGACTCCCTCTGTGGCTGGAGACTTAGTCTGAGTCCCGTGCCTTTGCCTTTGTCTTCTGTGGAGTAGGCGTGGCCATGGGTACGTCACAGGGAATTCACATGGAAGAATTTTGCCTTGTATGCTTTTATGTTCGTTCACCCTCACAATGGCAGACTATAAACTTGATCATGCTGTTTGCAGATTGCCAGAGTTTATGACTTGCTTTGTGTATTTATTGCTCTGCTCTAAACAAGTATAAACACATAGTCTTAGGGAAAAAAAAGGAAGAAAACATAGGATACTTAACAAGTTTCTAAAAATCAATGATAGAAGGGGAAAGAGAACTCCTGAAATCAGAATTATAGGTGGCTAGAGTTGGAGGGGAGCTTCGAAGCTGTGGTTTGTGTTTTGGCTTCATTTGTGTATTGCTCCCTGTGGCTGAGTATGAATGGATGGGGTAGTTGGCAGCCCCTGGCAGCTGAGGGGTGGTCCTTAAGGGAGGAAGACCCACTTTTTTCTGAAGGAGTTTGTTTGAATAGGCATAAATCACTCAGAGTATGGGGTGACAACCTGTTGCTTAGGGCAGGTCAGAGGAGACAAAAGTGACATTCAACCACCAAAGTCTTCATCCTCTTACTCCTCTGAATACCATCAACCCATTTCCTACAGAAGTGACAGCTTCAGGAGAAGCTGGGCTCTGGCATGTTACAGCCTCCACCAGAGCCCAAAGAGTGGTCTGGTCTTTTCCGGGACAAACCCCAGGAGTGTGAGGATAGCTGCAGACTTAGGGAGGTGTGGGCAAATCCCCGGCCAGAGCCCAGCGGCGAGATTCAAGAATGAAGGGACTCATGTCTGACACTGATCAGACTTTCTCAGTATTCTGAGACTAGCCCAGTTCTGGTGGTGCAACACCACAGCCTTAGCAGATACCTGTTTTAGGTTTCCTGGTTGGAATTGAAGACACATAAAATTTTAAATAAAGGAAATGGATGGAAGAAGAAGGAAGAGGAAGAAAAACAAGGTAAAGAGAGAAAGGTGAGGCATGGCAACATGGTATAAAAATGCACTCAAGCACAGAACTGGGAGGAAGTGACTTGTGTGAGTTGGGGAAAACATTCTCTCTGGTTCTGTGCATTATGGAGCTGGTTAGGTGATCATGGTCTATCCTAGGTGCAAAATGTCTGGTTCTGATTCCTTTGCCCAGTCCAGTTCCTCCTGATGATAGACTTGGTGTTTCAATAGCCATAAACAAGAGTTACAGAAATAGCTGGCACCTTGAATGTAGGCAGTGTAAGTGTATGACCAGATTGGGGCAGAGGTTGGGTGTCTCAGTACGATCATTATAAAAATGGTGTTGGTAGCCAGTTACCTACGTCCGTGGTTCCCTTTTAGGCAACACAGAAATGTTAACCCTAGTCACCCTTTTGCCTCCCGGAGATCTTGTGAGGACTATTACTAAGAAGCGATTGCAGAGCACATTGTGACTGTGGGCTGTTATGGAGATGCAGCGAAACAAAAATAATAACAATGCTAATGATGGCTCTGTCACCGGGAATCTGTATAGTCATCATTGTAACTAACGCCTTGGTTGACCAAAGGAAAAATAGTTCTCATGAAAATATTGGTTTAAAATCTTCAACCGGGAGGACGCTTTTAGATGAAGACCTCCATTGAAACCGTGAAGATATTTAGTTTCTGGGAGGTATATGCAACACCTCTTTGGTAATCCAGGAAAATACCGTTGGTTCCATCATCAGTGGCAACGCCCATCCTGGCCAATGGCATTCTATGTTGAAGAGAATTCCTCAATGTGGTTGTTGAATTTCTCAAGGAGAGTTTGAATATTTTTTTTCTGGACAGACAACTCAGGTTGGGGTCTCATCTAACTTTTTCCTTCATGTGACCTTGGAAACCAGTTTTCAAACAACAAGCTATGCGGGTGAGGTCCCTGCGTGGTTTTGGGGAGCTACTGTTCTGTGAGTGTGAACAAAGGCTGACTTGTAAGGAAGCCTCTGCACCAGGCCATCTGTTTCCAGGGGACAGAGAGAGGACCATACTAGGTAGAGCTCCACTGGAGCCACAGTATGTTTGGGGCTGTCCTGTGACAGGGACTTTGGGTAGCTTCATGCATCTACCTCCTGACTCTGAGGAGACCTCACAAACCCTTCTTTAGTCATTGTCACCTAAATTTTTCAGAAAAAATTTCTGTGCACTTATTCTGTGCCAGGGGTTTTGCTAGGGTCAGTATTTTTCTTTCTTGATTCACAAAATTTGATATTCAAGATGAGATGATATATTTGGTAGGTGAGTGGATATGCTTTATAAGCTCGAAGGCTGTGTGTCCAAAGAGTATGGCAATGCTTTTTCTTTGAAAACTGCTTTACCATTCACAAAGAGCTCTCAGCTGCATGCTCTCACTGGTTCCTTACTTCACTTATGGGAAGTAATGATTATTGTCCTCTTTTATAGCTGGGGACCCCTGAAGGGGTTAAGTGACCAACCTATGGCCATAACATTGGCAGAGCAAGCAATGGAACCCAAGTTTTTAAGTTCCAAGTCAAATCTTCTCTTTCCAATGAATATAGATGCTCAAGTCTCTTATCACCACCAATGCCAAGTGACAGGACTGAAATAGATAATCTCTAGAGGTATTTCCTGCCTCAAAACCCTATTGCTCAGTGATTCTAGGATACTTTGTAAAAAGAAGAAGAAGAAGGAGAAGAAGAAGAAGAAGGAGAAGAAGAAGAAGAAGAAGAAGAAGAAGAAGAAGAAGAAGAAGAAGAAGAAGAAGAAGAAGAAGAAGAAGGAGAATTAGAAGAAGGAGAATTAGAAGAAGGAGAATTAGAAGAAGAAGAAGAATTAGAAGAAGAAGAAGAATTAGAAGAAGAAGGGAGAGATAAAAAAGAAATGGTTTAAAATATCCCCCCTTTCATTCCTCCTTCAAAGAAATCTCATGTTTTTCTTTAAAATAATATTTTTATGAATTTCAGAGAAGAAGGGAGAGGGAAAGAGAGATGGAAACATCAATAATGAGAGAGGATCATTGATTGGCTGCACGCCCCTCATTGAAGATCAAGCCCACAACCCAGCCATGTGTCCTTGACTGGAATTGAACTTGGGACTCTTCAGTCCACAGGCTAATGCTCTATCCATTGAGCAAAAGCACCTAGGGTCTTATGTTTCTCTGTGACATACAGGAAAGGGTGAATGTGACCAGTATAATTGAGTACATGTACAGTGGTAGCTGAATGGGGACTTTAGTCGTGCTCTTGCCATTGTATCATGAAGACAGAAAACATCTGTAAACATCTTTGGAACCAACTTTAAAATCATTGCATGTAGTTGAACCTCATAGGAGTGCTTGAATGAGGAGAGAAATGCAGCTCTGTGACTCTTCAGGAATGAAAGTTTGTTTGTTTGTTTTAAGTGGTAGAAAGCCTCTGCAGAGGAATCAAGTGTGCAGGAACCAAAACATGCAGAGACAACTAAGCCTTTGTCTCAACTCATGCCCTACTTAGTTATAATCCACTTTAAAATTCCATGACAGCCAGTGGGAAGACGGAAAGGACCTAATATGTACTATAGACTTCCATGTTCCCTGTAGTAGAATACATCATCTCATTTAATCCTCTAGTCAGACCTGTGAGGGAAGTATGCTTATTACATTGTACACAAGAGGAAGTCAAGGCTCAGGGACATTAAGCAATCTGCCCAAGGTTACAAGGTGACCAAGTGCTAAGATGGGATTCAGACACAGAGCCCAGGCTCAATGAACCCAGGCTCAATGAACCATGCGGCCTTCTCCCTTTCTTAATGTGACCTCGTCCTTTCCTTTGCTTTTTAAAATTTTTTTCTATTTTTTTGCTTTGTCTTTTTAGTCTATTGAAGGACCTAAAATCCTAAGTTGGAGAAGGAGGCACCTCAGATACTGTCTGGATTAAACTCTTTATAGAGGAGGAAACAGGTTCAGAGAGAGAAGTATCAAGGTCCCAAGGTCACATTGAGAAGTCCATATAAGAGTGGAGCAAATATGGAAACTCACTCCTTCTTGATTTCTAGTTTGAAATATCCTACTACTACCTACTGATACTAGCTCTTCATTAAAGAGGGGTAAGGTGGAGAAATCATCTCACCCATAAGTAAAAAGAGTTAAAAAGAGTGAAACTCCATTCAGTGGGCAAAACTAGCCATGGTAGCTGCTGTCCGGGAAGGTGACAGTGAAGACATCCCTGAATGAGCAGATAAGCACACACTGAAATCAATGGAATGAGGGCATCTAACAGAGGAGCTCATAGACTGGGAGTGGATGGTTCATTGCGGAGGAAAGAGGGAACATTTGAGGCTGAGCAAAGGCCATAGGGTCAATTTAATAAACATAGGGTACAAGACTGGAGTCCAGAAAGGTGAGGGCTATAGGGGTGACGAAATGAGGCTGGAGAGGAAGGGTCATATGGGCAGGACCCGGTGCAGACCCACTAAGGTCTTTACCTATTTAACATTGGGTGGACTTTGGGTAAGTGCTCTGGGAACTCAAAGAGCAGAGGGATGCTATGGCTTGGAGTAGGTGGAGGACTCAAGTTGGCAGAACTCGTGCTGAGCCAGCAAATCCCTGTGTAGCTGTGATCCCCTCTCTTTGCCTTAGTTCATTTGTTCCCTAATTTTTGTGCTCTCTTAAAATTTTTTATTATTCCACATTCCCCTTCTCTCTTCTCTCTCTCTCTTTTTTTTAAAAAAATATATTTTATTGATTTTTTACAGAGAGGAAGGGAGAGGGATAGAGAGTTAGAAACATCCATGAGAGAGAAACATCGATCAGCTGCCTCCTGCACACCCCCTACTGGGGATGTGCCCGCAACCAAGGTACATGCCCTTGACCAGAATCGAACCCGGGACCCTTGAGTCCGCAGGCCGACTCTCTATCCACTGAGCCAAACCGGTCAGGCTCTCTTCTCTTGAGATGGTGGTTAATAAGGGTGTGCCCCTCTTTGCCTGGCCCCTTGGCTCTGTGACCTCCATTTCATCGTTCACAGGTGCTTTGTGAAAATCATGAAGGGATTAGCTAAAGAACATATATGCATAACCCACGGACACGGACAATAGTGCGGTGAAAACCAAGGGAGCAGGAGGCAGGGGCTGGGTGGAGGTGGGCAAATGGAGAGGAAAAATGGGGACAATTGCAATAGTGTCAACAACTAACACTTAAATAAATAAAAAAAGAAAGAAACACACACATACAGGATATCAAAGTTCACTAGAGAGCCTCCAGTGTGTCAGCAGGCATGTCTGTGCCCGTCTCTCACTTTTATTTTTGCTGGCGAGTTGTGACTGTCCGATCAGAAGTTCATGTTAAAGAAAGTCCCTTTTCCTTTTGAGTCATTTTCCTCATTGGAGTCATAGTTATCCCTGGTCTGAACTTGTTTCTCAATTAAAAAAATAACTTGTATTACTTTTTTGGATTCTAAAACATGTTTATTAAATACTGCTAGGGAAATATAAAAAATACATAAAGAAGAGAAGAAAACCCACAACCAAAGGAATAACTAGAGGTATGCCCTATTACTATTTTAGTGTTATTTCCATTCATTTTTCTTTTTTCACAGCATCTATAGATTTGTTTTTATGCAAATGGCATACTCGGAGCAATATTTGCTTCCCTGAAATCTAGGGAACATACGTGGTAGATTGTACTCATGGAATATCCATCTGCTCACTTGTGGTGTTACTTAATAAATGTCGGTTTTCATTTCCTGTCTCTCTGGCCATCAATTAGGGACATGTGGTTTGTTCTGACCAGTGCACTGTGAGCAGGAAGTAGTACGTTCTGGGTTGTACTTCCAGGCTGATGCAATCAAGGCCCAGCGTGCACCCCTGTCATCTTCAATTTCCTCTGATGGGCAACTTTGGAAGTCACCTATTCGAGATGGTGTGGCTGCAAGTGGTTGAGGTGTGGCTCCAATTGGGTGAGACTTGAACAACCTGCCTTAGACTTGGCATCAGTGGGAAACAAAACTGTGCTAAGTCGCTGAGATTTCTGGGTTTATTTGTTTCTGCGGGATACCTTGACCTATTCTGCTACTATGAATGACTTCCCTTCTCTACCACAGATTGCAAGGTGACATGCACTTTACGTCAAATCCCTCTTTCACCTAATTGATTGGATAAATTTTCCAAGAAAGCAAATCAAGAACTTAATCAGTTGCTTTCATTTTGGCCAAATTCCAATTCCAGATAAAAAGATATATTAGCTATGAAGATAAACTGTCCAATAATTAAGCTGGTCCTATTGAGATAACATCCCAGATACAAATCACATGATAATTACATTGAAAGCCTAACATATGGTGCTTTGCAGTTTTCAAAGCATTTTTTTTATAACCATCAATATAAGCATTCAATGTGATATGAGGCTGACTTATTATGTCAGTAGCAAAGGTCCTATGCCCAGAACACAGTTCTCCCCTTTTTCCAGACTCCTGGTTGTTGGGAAGGATGAGCCTCAGTTAGAGCAATTGTGCCACAGGGCGGGGAGTGGCAGATCTGGCAGGTGTGGCATACAGTGTGGTTAGAGAGGCAAGAGGCTTGGATCTGACTCTGACCCTAACCAGTCGAGTGACCTACAACAATTCCTACATATCTTCAGGATTTCCTCATCTATAAAGGGAGGGGTTTAGACTGAATTTAGTTGTGACGACTAGGGTTCCTCCAACCCTGGATGTCCATTCCATATTTCATGACTACTTTGAACATGGCCATGGTCTGCTTCATGGCACCTCTGTGCTCTTGAACTGTTATGCTTGGTTACGTAGGGCCACCCTGGACTCATTCCTTACTGTCTTTTTGTAGAATCTTTCTCTGTCACATGTATAGTTGAGTTACTTAGATACACGCTTTTTTCATTACTTCAAAGGCAAATTTGATTGTCCTGCTGAGTATAAAATAGAAATAAGTCCTTTTTCTAGTACAGACATGGAGGACAGTTGCTGATAAGTTGGAAGGAAATGGGATCATTTACCCCTCTGTTAAGTGATGATGACTCAGGCTTGTTTTCTAGAAAGCTTTGTTTAAACAAAGAATCATCTGGGCCCTTGATTACCCTCAGGGAAGTTTAAGTTTTTGAGTCTGAAAGGCTGGACAAGTTTTGGAGCATTTGGTTTTAAAAAACAACAACTTTCAAGGAAAAAGTATGATCTTTCTTTTTTCTGCATTCTGCCCTTTGGGGTCTTAGTGCGGTTCCCAGTTGGTCACTATACTCCCTGCAGGGTTTTTCAAAGGCACTGTGGCTCCCCTGGGAGAGAAAGAGCAGCCTGAGAGAGCCTGGACAGCGAGTAGGACCGGGGTTGGGGTAGGAGACAGCAGAGGTTCCCACAGTGCGCAGTCCCACGAAACCTGCTTCCCAGTAAGGCCTCAGCAGAAGCCAGGGGGAAAGAGGTGAGAAAGAGCTGCACTGCCTTTAATTGGCTTCTACCCTCTGGGCAGACCTGTGCAGACGCCTACCCTACTCACAGAGTGAGAGAAGTGCTGTAACAGAGGCAGAAGCACAGAGGGGAAGAGGGTGCCTGGGGCTGACAGCGAGAATTAAGGAGCCTTCATGGAGGCTGTGTTAGCTGCGTCTTGAGGAGTTAGATTTGGAGAGTGGACATGGATATTCCAGGTGAGGACAGAGGGTGGATGAAGACATAACATTCCACGTCTGTTTCCTACTCTGTGGGGCTGTGGGCAAGTTACTTAACTTTTAGAGCTCCGGTTGCCTCAGCTGTAAAACTGGACTAGTAATTCTTACTTCATGGGGTTTGGGGAGGATGAAATGAGACTGTGCTTGGGAGCTTTTTCAGGTTAGAGTCAGTCTCCTTTCTCTTCTCCCCTTATGTCCAACATTCTCCATCTCTACCCTTTGTTGGGGCTGTTCCCCCTTTGGGACTTATTCCTCCTCCTTCATCCATGGAATTTAGACCTTTCTTTACTACCCAGGCCCCTCCTTGGTGTGGAGTGGAAAGCACAGACTTGCTGCCGATAATGCCAGGTGTGACTAGCCAGAAATCAGGTTGTAACCAAAGGAATTCTAAGTAGAATGTGAGCTTGTCTATAATGAATACGGTAGGCTGGAATATTATCAAGCGTTCTCAGTTCATTCATTCATTCATTCATTCACTTGTTCGTTCATCACTTGGGGATGTTTGATCCAGAAACATGTTTGGAGCTGAGGACTGAGTGGTGATGAAGATGAACATAGTTTCCAATTGCACAGAGCATTTCAGCATGAGCCATGTCTTACACATGTAATCACTGTGGTGGTGTTTATTAAGAAAGGGGTGGTGTGGGATGCTATGGAGATGCATGGGGCGGTGAAGAGGAATCTAATCTAGCCTGAAGGTCACAGAAGATCTCTCTGACAGAGCAGCATAATGGACAGGAAGGAGAAGGTTTAGCCAGATGAAGGCGCAGACCGACATGGGGAAAGAGATTCATGCCTCAGGCCATAGGAACAGCGAGTGCCCCAGCAGAGAAACTGGGAAAGGGCCAGTGTGGCAGAAGCCGAGTGAGAGGCAAAGTGGCACACGATGAGGCTGAGGAGGTAGGCAGGGCCAGGGCTCAGGCAGCCTTGTAAATGTGTTAAGGCTGCCCTGACCAGTTTGGCTCAGTGGATAGAGCGTCGGCCTGTGGACTGAAAGGTCCCAGGTTTGATTCCGGTCAAGGGCATGTACCTTGGTTGTGGGCACATCCCCAGTAGGGGGTGTGCAGGAGGCAGCTGATGGATGTTTCTCTCTCATGGATGTTTCTAACTCTCTATCCCTCTCCCTTTCTCTCTGTAAAAAATCAATAAAATATATATTTTAAACGTGTTAAGCACTCTGGATTGATCCTGGAGGCAGTTTTGAGATGTTTTAAACAGGAGAGGGGAAACATCAGATTTGTGATTTTAAAGGATCTGTATGGTTTCCTAAGGGGAGAAGGCTATTGAGTCATCCAGAGCTGAGGCTGGTGGGGACGTGGTGGCAGCAGTGGAGAGGGGAGGAGAGGAGGGGTGTACCTGAGCTGTCAGAAGGTGGAATCAGTATGACATGTGACTGGTCAGACGTAGGTGTGAGGACCATAGATGGCTCAAAACCAAGTCCCCCCCTTGTGGTTGATGTAGTTGAGTTACACTGTTCTGGAAGGAGCAGTGAGGGATACCAAAGCTCCATTCTGAGAAGTGGTGCAGACGTGGAGAAAATGAGGCGAGTGGTAAGAGTTGCATGCCTGGGTTTACAGCTCAGAGAGACAGTGGCCAAGCTAGAGATGTGGAGTCCTTAGCAGCAGAAGTCAGGGGTGTGTGAGCGGTGAGGCACCCCTAGTCAGAGGGGAGCACACAGAGGGACAGGTCAGGGCGAGGGGGAAGCAGAGCTGGGAGGGAGGGGAACATAGAGTGTGGTAGCCTGGGAGTGAAGGGAGCGGAGGCTCTGGCCCACTCACCTGGAGATACAGTCAATGGACCACACTTGCTGCTCCTTCTACTTCCTCTCATCTTGTTCTGTACTTTCTTCTCAGTCACCAGTGCCCTATTCTGCTCCAACTCTTTCCTAATTTACCCAAAACTAGTCTGATAAAGTATTTGATGAAAAATTTTTAGGGCCTGATCGGTGCAACTTTCAGGCTTTTATGTCTTTAATTTTTTTTGTTAATCCTCACCGGAGGACATTTTCCCATTGATTTTTACAGAGAGTGGAAGGGATGGGGAGAGACACAGAGAGAAACATCTATGTGAGAGAGACACATAGATTGGTTGCCTCCCACACACTCTCTGACCTGGGCTGAGGATCGAGCCTGCAACAGAGGTACGTGCCCTTGACCAGAATCAAACCTATGATGCTTCAATCTGACGGCCGATGCTCTATCCACTGAGCCAAACTGGCTAGGGCGTTTATGTCTTTTAAAACAAGAGCTTGGGAAAAGTCAGGCCTGACCTTAGACCTGGGAACTTTGCTTTTGTGAGGGTCACTGACCCACTGAGAAAAGTTAATACATAGGCATGAAGGTGCAAAGTAGTTCAAATTTTAAAAAATTAAGATCGGGCATCATAATACTTTACTCAATACTTGAATAAATATCCTTAAGCCCAGCTCAGAATAGAGGTAAGGAAGGGGAGAGATGACAATATTGGGAGACAGTCAGAGTAAGGAGGAAAGATTGGAGCGGCAGGTCGGGTGGACCGATGGCGATGGGCCCTCACGTCCACTCGGGAGCAATGCGGGGGCCTGATGTGTCCTGCAGAGCCCTGATGTGGAAGGTGCTGACAGCGATGAGCTCAGTAGGTCAGCACAGGGAGTGCGTGGGGCTGGGAGGTCACTGTTCCTCCCAGTGAACCTGGTGAGGAGAGCCTGGGCTGAGGGAGGAAGTGACACACTAGGTGGTGGTGGGACAATGCATCTGCGAGGTGCACAGGGAAGGGGAAGCTGACACTAGGGATCCTGGCTGTGCCTGGCAGCAGAGAGAGGGCTAGAGCAGGGGTCCTCAAACTACGGCCCGCGGGCCACATGCAAATACAAATATCGTATTTGTTCCCGTTTTGTTTTTTTACTTCAAAATAAGGTATGTGCAGTGTGCATAGGAATTTGTTCATAGTTTTTTTTAAGCTATAGTCCGGCCCTCCAACGGTCTGAGGGACAGTGAACTGGCCCCCTGTTTAAAAAGTTTGAGGACCCCTGGTCTAGAGGATGACATCAAGACTTGGGGTCTGGACACCAGAAATAGAGAAGCCTACAGGAGGAAATGGTTTGGGGATGAAAGTGATGATTTAGGCTCTAGACAGTTTGAGTCATCACAGAGGGTAGGCTTAACTGAATAGATAAGCATTACCCAGATTTCCCCACAGGAGTTAGTTCCTCTGTCTGCGGGCCCTGGGAATTCCTACGGAAGGGAACCAGTGGCCTTGCAGAGTTTGGAAAGAGGAGTTCGTAGAAATAAAGTGAAAAGAAGGGAAGTGATGTTCATTGTCTCATAGGTTTAGGGAGGAAACAGCATCTTCTGACTGTCAATTAGATTTCCTCAGAGGTAGCCCCAAAGGTCATGGGTTGCACTTCAGACACACTTCCGATGTCTAAAACCAGATGGGGAAAGAGTGGATTAATTTATAAATTGTTGTTTGGGAATCAAGAAACCATTTGGAAAAATAAAAAATGAAAACTTTACATTCTCTTCTTTGTACCAAATTAAATTCCAAATAAATTAAGGCTTAACATAAAAAAGTGAAATGACAAAATTATCAGAAGGCTGGCTGGCGGCTGGTGTGGCCATGGAGACTGTATCGTGTCCTTTCACTTCAGGGAGAGTGCCCGGAAGTGAGGGCCCACAGTCAGACAGAAGTGCTAATGAATGGGGAAAAGGTATTTTGTTGAGGAAAACTACAACAAATTTCATACCTTGTACAAAAAGCTTAAGAAATGTATTAAAACTCCAGAAATTCTGTCTAAACATGTTAGGAACTGGACCCAAAAGTCTTGAATAACTACGACAAGGTTTGGAAACGTACTTACAGGCTGTCATTTTAGAAAATGCAGAACTTCCCAAACTGTTTCTTGATTCCTAAGTGTGTGGCAACTTACTTCTATGCCAGAGGCAGACGGATGAGAACCAATCTGAAGAGTCAAGAAAATTGTCCCGACAGACGGTGCTGCTGTCACACCGCCAGGTTTCCCAAACGTGGCTATGGAAGGACTTCTCTGTGCGATCTTCTGCCTTTACCTACAGCTCAGGTAGAAATCCTACATCGCCGGTTTCAAAGCTGATGGAAGGAGACTTGACTTGGGGTGGTGAACACACAATACAATATACAGGTGATGCATTATAGCATTGTACAGCTGAAACCTATATAATTTTATTAATCCAATTAATGTCACCCCAATAAATTCAATAAAATAAAACATAAAAATAAATAAAATAAAACCAGAGCCCGGGCGGTGTTGAGGTTCAGGCTAAGCTTCTGAGAAGTAGAATGCAGCAGCCAGAGTGAAGGCGGCTGTAATAGATCCACATGAGCACCCAGCGTGACAAAACAAAGTGACTCTCAGCTCCAGCCGCGCTATTTGCTAATTGAAAATCTTATCCTGAATCACACTGAGACTGATCCTCTCTGGTAGCTTTTTTGTTCAGGTTTTGTGACATGAGAATCTTTTCATGAGCGTTTCTTGGCCAGTGACACATTCTGAGGTGCTAGCCCCGGGAGATTAAATTATACTGACAATCGTAGGGTGCTTTTTTTTTTTTTTTTTGGTTACTCCTCACCGAAGGATATTTTTTCCATTGATTTTTAGAGAGACAGGAAGGGAGGGGGAAGAGCGAGAGGGAGAAGAAGTGAGAGAGATATGAGAGAGACACATTGATTGGTTGCCTCCCACACTCACCCCAACCAGGACTGGGGATTGAACCTGCAACCCAGGTACATGTCCTTGATCAGGAATCAAACCTGGGACCCTTTGGTGCAAGGGCCGATGCTCTAACCACTGATCCATACCAGCCAGGGCATAGGGCACTTTTTAAGTCATGGAATTTTAATTTACATCACAGTGGAGTTGTGTCATAACCAGGGGTAGCTTCTAATGTCAGTACATAAAATGAAATGGGATAGTAAAGTTATCTTCGAGAGGCCTTTAGAAAGGTGCCAACTGCCACAGCCAGTTTCCCCCCAGTATTGAGAGAATGACTGTTTCTTTGGTTGAAGACCAATTGAAGTTGTTGGTGTCTGTTCAGGGCTATTTTGTATAAAAAAACACCAATAAGCCTTAGCCCGTTTGACTAGAGCATCGGCCCCCGGACTGAAGGGTCTTGGGTTGTAAATAATCAAGTGTCAACAACCAAAAATAATAGATAGCAAAACATTAGAGATATTTCTTAAATATTTTTGTTACCAGCTATTTTGAGCTAAATAGAAACAAAGAACAAGAATAAAAAGAAAATAAAGGAAAGATTTAATAATCCTTGGAATAAAGTTCCTTAGGGATGAATTCCTAAAAACGGAATTCATGGTCCAAAGGTTTATGGTGCTTCATCGCCAAGCTGCCCTCTAGGACGGTTGTGTCCCTGGCACTGCCACCAGCATTCCCACACTTTCTCTAGTGCTGGCTAGTTTTGCTTTTTAAAATGTTTATTAATTTCTTGTTAATAACTTTTATCTTTTTAAAATTGAAGGTATTCAACTTTTTACTGTTAGCTTTTAAGAGCTCTTCATAAAATAATGTAAGCCCCTAGCCAGTTTGGCTCGGTGGCTAGAGCATCAGCCTGAGGACTGAAGGGTCCCAGGTTCTATTCCAGCCAAGGGCACATGTCTGGGTTGCTGACTCGATCCCCAGTGAGGGGCGTGCAGGAGGCAGCCAATCAATGATTCTCTCTCATCATTGATGTTTCTATCTCTCTCTCTCTCCCTCTCCTTTCCTCTCTGAAATCAATAAAAGAAATATATTTTAAAAATGTAAAATCATTGACACAGGTGAAATAATAAATGTGATTTTTTCATCTTGGTCTGCATTTCAGCACCTGATCAGTGTATGTATTATGATTCCATTTTATAAAACACAAAAACCTGGCTAAGTATACCAATATATCAATAACAGAAATAGTTTGGTAGTGGGATCACAGATGTTTTTAATTTTCCCTTCATGCTTTTCTTGGTGAAAACACTTCTATAACAAGCATGTGTTACTTTTGTTATAATAAGAAAAACATTCTTGCCAAAACCGGATTGGCTCAGTGGATAGAGCGTCGGCCTGCGGACTGAGAGGTCCCGGGTTCGATTCCGGTCGAGGGCATGTACCTGGGTTGCAGGCACATCCCCGTTGGGGGATGTGCAGGAGGCAGCTGATCGATGTTTCTCTCTCATCGATGTTTCTAACTCTTTCTGTCTCTCTCCCTTCCTCTCTGTGAAAAATCAATAAAATATATTTAAAAAAAAATTTAAAAAAACAACAACAAACAAACAAAAAAAAAACAAAAAAAAACATTCAAAAGTATTTCAAAGTATTTCTGTTCTTGGGAATATTCTGTTTTGGGCTCCTGAGGGGGGTACTCCTCTTCAGTGGACAACAGGTAGTGCACCCCTATACCAGCCCTTCCTGCCTGTCCCTCCCCATGTCCAGCATTACCTAACATTCTGGAAAATTGCCCTGCCCAGCCCTTGCCCTGTAATTAAGCCAGGCCCTAGAACCCTTGGCTTTATTGCCGTCTACTTGCATTGTCATAATGCAATCTCCGGTTAAGGTCTAATTTGGCATTTCCTGTTCAGTTTCATCAAACAGAAACTTGAGAAAATTCCTAGTAGGTGCCTGTGCCTCCTACCTGGCAGCACTTTGGAGCTGTCTTCCTAGTCCAACCTCTCCTTCAGGGTAGGACTAAGTGCCACATTCTTGCAAAGATGGGACAGTCCACTTTGTTTAATTGTTTGTTCCCCCACGTCCCGCGTGGTTCAGGGTTCAGGATCTGGAAGAGGAGCCGCACACAAATGAAAGAGAAGAGATAAGAGATAATTTGGAAATATTGGGGGACCAGGCGGATAAGTTCAACTCAAGAGGAAGGACTTCCACTGGTGCTCAGGCCTTGCCAACCTTTTATTGGTTTGGGATACACCCATAGCCCTTAGGCAGGCAATTTCCAGTAATAATCCTTGCAAACTAGCCCATCAGCAAGGATTTACATAATAGTAAATGGGGAAGTTGCTTCAGCTACCATTGTCTGGACTAACAGTGGGTGCACAGCCCTGACCTTTGCAAGGGCTTCAAGGATCACCAGCTTTCTGGGTTCCTTGTCCACACATCTCTGCTAGTGAAGACAATAGGCAGCTTCCCACACACTTTGTGAAGCTGTGCAGTTCTGTTACTAACAGGTTCTCCCTTCTACTGAACCAAAATCCATGAGCTCGTCTGTGAGTCCCATCTGCTTGCACATGACGTGCCCTCGAAGGTGACAGAAGTTCTGACCCCACAGGAGAGCCCGCTGAACGGGATGCCATCTCTCATGTGCCTCCTGAGTCTTCCCTAAGTGCTGGTCTCGCAGCTTCTCTCTCAGAGCCTCCTGAGCTGGTTACTGTCTCAGTGCAGGTCCTGAGCGCCAGGCCCTCCTGAACAGGGCTGCACCCTGAGCACCCCACGGGGAGGACAGGTGCGCTGTCCTTTCTGCTCCTCGTGGAGCTGGTCTTAGCCACTCTCCAGTGGAACAGAGGTGAACCAAATGTTTATTCTTTTAAATCCTCAGCTACTCTGTCTCCAGAGGTGAGGCCTGGACCAACCATGTGGTTAAGGATCGGTTGAGGATGACTGGGGAAGACTACGATGAAGCTGCAGCTCTGGTCAGTTTGTGGGACAGAGTTCGCATCTGCGGGGCCCCGAGTGGTTAATGCATCCGTAGGGCGCCAGTTGTGTCATTTCTCATCAGAGTAAGAAAAACCTGGGCTTCGGAGTGAGAAGGATAGAAGTTTTCTTCTTAAATGGGGGCGGGGGGTGGGGGGAGAGCTATAGTTTCCTACAAAAAATCAAACAAATGTAAATTTCCTTGTAAACATAAGACTCAAAAATATTAAAGTTCCCTTTCTTTGTGTCTGATGTAGTCCTTAAAATATTTGGCATTTGCACCCCTCATAGAATTGAAACAACTGATGTATGTAATTTTGATCATCCATAAACTTTGGCAAATTGGTTATTCCTGTGTTCCCATTTTACGGATAATTAATCCCCTGGGAAGTGAAGTGAGTTGCCCCTGGCTGAATCAGCATTTCACCAGGTGATAGGCCAGAAGCAGGGCCATGTCACCTTCTCACCCATCCCTGCCCTGCCTGCTGTGCCCCGTCTCGGTGTTGGCATATGTCCCTTCACTAGCCACAGTTTCACCCAGTAGAACTACCAGTTGGTAACTAATTCCATTTAGTAAAAGCCTGAGCAATCAAGCAACAAGTATTTTCTCTATGCCTATGCCTGGCACCGTTATGGGTGCCAACAAAAATGCCAGTGCAACTTCAGACTCTGCACCTCATTACACACCCATAAGAATGTCTAAAATGAACAAGCCTGCCCAGCCGGCCTGGCTCAGTGGTTGAGTGTCGACCTATGAACCAGGACGTTCTGGTTTGATTCCCGGTCAGGGCATATGTCCGGGGGTTGCAGGCTCCATCCCCGGTGTGGGGCATGCAGGAGGCAGCCGATCAATGGTTCTCTCTCATCATTGGTGTTTCTATCTCTCTCCCTCTCCCTTCCTCTCTGAAATCAATAAAAATATATTTAAAAAAATAAAAAAAGATAAGCCTGACCATGGGAGAACCAGAACTCATGCACTGCTGGTGGGAGTGCAAAACAGCACAAGCACTTGGGGAGACAAAAAAGTTAAACTTACATCAACCAGATGACCCGCCCTTCTGCTCCAGGTCTGTATTTACCCAAAAGAAATAAAAGCAGGTGTTTATACAGGAACACTCTTGGCAACTTTATTTGCCATTTCAAAAACCGGAAACAACTCAATGGCAGAAACAGGTGAACGGGCGACCAAACCCTGGCCCATTCCTACGGTGGAATGCTGCTCAGCAGTAACCTGGAGTGGACGAAGGCTACCCGCAGCAAGGTGGATGACCTTAAGTAACTGTGCTGAAAGAAGCAGGCACGAAGGCGTACGCACTCACGTACAATCTCATGGGTATAAAACTCTAGAGAACGCAAACTAACCTGTGGGTACAGAAAACACCAGTTGTCTGGTGTTGGGGGTCGTGCTGGGAGGAGAGTCATACAGATGTGAGGACACTTTCAGGGGTCATGGATACATTCATTATTTTGATTGTGGTGATACTTTCAATTGTGTACACTGGTCAAAACGATCAAATTATGCACTTTCAATGTGTGCATTTTAAAAATGTAAGCTATACCTCGGTAAATCTGTTGAAACAAGACCCTCCAGCCCTCACAGCTGTGTGGGTGCAAAGGGTCTGCAGCAGCCATGTAATTCCAATTTCCCTGCTTCCTGTGCCCTCCTGACCAAGCTCACCTGCTTATCTCAGAGTCCTCGGAGGCTCACTCACATGTCAATCAGCTTGGCAGGGAGCTCGTGAGGGCACAGCACTGGCCATGCGGCCGGGAGCAGCAAAGGCTGCGGTCCACGCCGGGGCCCATCTCTCCCGGAGGGGCTGTCCTCTGAGGACTGAGTGTGCAGGCTCCAGGCTTCTGCATTAGGGCAGAAGAGGGAGGAACACGTCCTACCCCCTCCCTGTGTGTCATGGGCACTTTTACCTCACACCTGACAGACGCTCTGGTGATAGATAACTCCTCCAAGTCCCTTTCTCTGTCACTTCCTGTGCTGAGCAGAGAAACCGGCTCAAGAAAGATGCCCTCGTGTTGCCTCTGACTGTTCCCCTGCAGGTTCTCCTGCTGCCACACCCAGAGCAGTTCACGCCAATGAGTGACTTCCCCCTGCCTACCCCACCTGCTCCCCGGATCTGTTGGACTTACGTGTCCAAGCACTGGCTTCAGCCAGTTACTCCTTCCCTTTCCCCCACCCCCACCCCCGGGAAGCTTGGTCTGGCTGGCAAGCCCCAGAAGGGGAGACCTAGTTCCCTCCACCTCTTCCCAGGCCCCAAATCCGGGGAGGCAGGAAGGGCAGAAGAGGGAGGGGAAGGGGAGGAATGAAGGGACAGACATGCTCTCCTGCCCAGGGCGGGGGGTCAGCTGAGCAGGGGCAGGAGAGAGACTCTTAGATGTGGATTGGTGCTCTCACTCCTGCCCACCCCTCCAGTTCCCGCCGTGAAGATTGTCAAGGTTCAGACAGTCTAAGTAAGAACACATTGAACATCTGCACACTCATCTTCCTAACACAAGGTTTTGTCACACTTGCTTTACACACACAGACACAGAGAGACACGCACACACACACACACACACACACAGAGACACACACACAGAGACACAGACACACAAACAGGCTAATGTTTCTTTCCTCTTTAAATGCTACTTTTTAGAGTAAAGATGGTGTGACGGTCACATGTGAGACCAAGTTTTGATTTTGAATGTAAGTTCAAAGCTTTGATTGTGACTGGGTGGACTAACCTGAAATGAGTTTAAATCACGGAAATAAGATTGTTGATACTTTTTTCTTTTCCTTTTTAAAATCTAGTTTTGAAAAATTGTAGTTTTATTATTTTGTGTTTAAAAAAAATTGAAGTTCTCCATGTAAAGAGTCGGAGAGGTCTAAGATTTGTTAGCAGAACCATGTGTCCCATTTGGTAATGACATGCTTGAGTTAGTACTTCTTTAACTTTAAGCTTTGGTCTCTAACCATGATCTTCCCACTGGAATGTGAATGAGGATTTAGGTTCATTGCACTGCTCCAACCTCCATTACACACATCTACCTTTCCCACTTCCTGGTCCTCCTAATACAGCTATAACTTAATTTTCTTAGATTAATAATTAATATATTATTATGAAGGTATACATGCTATTCAGAGCTGAGTCATTTGGTAAAATCACTACTTTTCCTTTCCAGCTAACATTTTATTTTTCCTTAAGTTAATAATTGTCTTCTTTCATTTGCTTAGTTTTTCTGTACTTATCATTATATAAAATTGGGCACAGGGCCTTGGAAGGGAAGCTTGCAAACGAAGGGTCCTAAAATTGAAGCTGGGTTACCTTTATAGTAAATCCACCTCTGACTATCATTGATTCAGCTCTAAACTCCCACTAATTGTTTAAATGTCCCCTTCAGGCATTCAGATGTATACGGCAGCTTCTCCTACCTTAGGAAAAGGATATTTCCTAGCGCTTTCTGAGCTGCTCCAGCTTGGACGGCTTCGCTGGGCTCCCTTACCTTCAGGGCTCCTCCCATCTCCCTCCTGCCTTCGACCCCCTCCTTGTTTCTATGTATTCGTCTACCTTGGTTTACATCCTTTAGTGGATTCTTGGGGAAAGATGCTTAAGAAGGAAAGATTGTTTCAGGGATGTGCATGTCTGAGAATGTCTTTATTTTACACTGACGTTTGGTTGATAGTTTGGCTGGATATAAAATTTTAGGTGGGAATTAATTTCCCCTCATGGTTTTGGGGTGTAGCTCCATTTTCTTCTAACTCCCAATATTGCCACTGAGAAGTCTGATGCCATTCAAACACCCAGTTATTTCCACGTGATTGTTGTTTTCTGTCCGGGGTATTGTAGGATTATTTCTTTATCCCCAGTGTTCTGAAATTTCATGGAGTGGATATTTCTTATTTATTATGGTAGACACTCAATGGACCATTTCAATCTGGAAACTCACGGCCCTCAGGTTCTGAAAACTTTATTAATTGATTATTTGATTAAGTTCCTTCCTCTCTGTTTTTTCCCCCCTCATCTTTTTCTCTGGATTCTTTGTTTTTAGCGTCCGAGTCTCCTGGAACTGTCCGCGAATATTTTTATTGCTTCTATCCTGTTTTCTAAGTCCTTTTCAGTTTGCTTTACATTTGAGGGGGGTTTGCTTAACTTTATCTCCCATTTCTTTTATTAAGTTTTCATTTTTCTTACCATATTTTCTTGTTCTTTGGGATATTCTCCTCCACCCCTGTAGCATTTTGTTCTTATTTCATGGTTCTACTCTCTTATTACTCTGAGGGCATTCCTAATAGTGTTTCTATTAAGTTTCCTTCTCTTTGCAAAGTCTCTTTCTTCCCCGGATTTGTTTTTGTTTTGTTTTGTTTTGATTTCCGTCTGACTAGAAACTTTCTGCAGATGCTTAGTGATCCCAGCTTTTCTGCTTCTATGTGAGAGTGTGTAACTCTAAAGCTGAGCGGACGGCCTGAGAATATGGGTGAGGCCTACTGGCTGTGAGGGTTGGCATTCGACCACCGGGCAGGGCCATTGGGTTGGAAAACCCCACTCCCACTGTTGGCCTCATTCCTGGGGTAGGGGGCTCTGTTAGCGCCGCATGAAGGATAATTCCCACTCCCACCCTCCGAGTGGTGGTGGTGGGGCCTCTCAGGACCGAGTGGCTTCCATGAGTCATCCCCTTCAGTACTTCCCCCGCCTTCACAGGTGCCTGGGGGCGCCAGCCCAAAGACCCTCACTGTGCACCTTTACAGAATAAAGCTGCTGTCTTCTGCTAGAGTGGGAACTGTGGTCTGGGGTATGACTATTTGTTTTCCCCTGTTAATGTCACTTTATTTTTACCCAGATGTTTAGTTGTTATCATATTGTTTTTGAGTCGGCACAAATGAGAATGTCCTCACAGCCCTGCCAGCACTTTTTTTTTTTGCAAGAAAACTCTATACCACTTTATTTCACCCTTTATCCAAAAATGTAAAAAGTGCTTAAAATGTGTAGTAGTCCTGAGCTTCAGATGCTAACCTCCAACCTCAAAGGCAAGTAGGGAGAGAGGGTCAGGACAGTTCAGAGCTCCACTCCTGGAGAAAAGGGAAGCCCACGGCATGGTAGAGGATTCGAAGAACATCAGGACTCTATGGAGAATGGGACCCCCTTTCTCCAAGCACCAGCCCAAGACCCCACCCCACCCCTCCCCTCCTGTTCACTGAAGAAGACATTTAATATTCCTGATACTTGTACAGCAACGTGGTACATGGTGTATATGGCAGGCAGCTAGCCGACCAAGGAGGGCTAGGGCCTGCCCCTGTTCCTTGGCATTCAGCTTCCTCGTTCTCCTCGCTCCCCTCTTCTTCGCTCTCTTCTTCCTCGGAAACACTGCTCACAGTGACAGTCTGGGGCTGGCCACCCAGGGGCCCGCGCAGGACCAGAGCCTGACTGCAGGTGGAAGGTTCCAGGCGGTTGCAGGTGGCAGTCACCCACACTGAGCATGGGGTTGGCAGGACAACCCGAGGTTGGCCATGGGGACCGCAACCTCCTGGTGGTCATGGTTACGGGCCACAACTTCTACCACATGCCTCTCCTCCTTGGCCCCTTCGTGAAGCAGAGCATGGTCCAAGCCAGCACGTGCTCCGCATGGTCCTCTTCCTCTACCTCGAAGGTGAGTGAGCAGGTGTGGCCGGAAAGCTCACAGCCAAAGAAAAAGCTGTGCAGAGTGACCGGGGGCTGAGGCCCGCAGCCCCCCGACACTCCTGGCCCAGGCTCGGCTTTCCGGACCCCAAAATGCTAACGTGGCAGGAACCCCCCTGCCAGCACTTTTAAAAAGCGGCTTTATTGAGGGAAAACTGTCATATAACAAATGGCACATATTCAATTGTGCAGTGCACACATTTTGAATCATTGTGAAACCATCACCACAATCAAGAGAGAGAATTCCTCATCCCCTCATAAGGTTCCTCTGGCCTCCTCATCCCCAAGCAACGCTGGCCTGTTTCCTGCCACTACATTAGCCTACATTTCCTACAGTTTTATATAAACGGCGGCAAGCAATGTGTGCCTTTCTGTGGCCTCTAACTCTATCAGCTCCCAAACAGCTTCCTTGTTTCCCCCCCAGGCCCACCCGCCAAGGCCCCACTGGCTTTTCCACTGCTCCCCCAGGATCCGCTGCCACTTGTCCAGCAGCTTTCCACACCCCCTACAGCCCACCCCCCCCCCTTTTTTTTTTTTGCTTAGAAAACTCCTGTGTGGGGCTGGGAACGCTTGAATTTCTTCTGTGAAAAAGAACTCAGAGAGGTGCCAGCAGGGCATTTCCTGACTGATCAAAAACCTCGCCTCCCCCACTGCTGCTGTCTCCTCTCTTGTCCTCCCATTCTCGGGGGGTATGTGCCCTTAAAGTCCCCTTTTGTGCTATTTGAATGGGGCTTGGGGAGAGGAATAGAATCAGGGGGAAGTGTTTACATCTGCCACCTTCCTGTGGACCTGAGGCTGCTCGTACGTGATGGGCACCAAGTTCTGCGCTGGCTGGAGAGGGCAGAGAGGTCTGACAGCGCATGAGATGCGGGGCTGGAGGAAGATACAGTCATCGCTGGTCTGTGATTCACTAAGCGTAGGCTGCCCAATGTACCGGTTACATTTAGTTTTCACTAAAAAGTTGTGTGTGTCCCCCCCCCCAACCCCCTCATTTCTCCTTGACCGTCAGCAGCTGCTTTGGGGTAACTTCTCAGGAGGAGACTGTGCCAGCCCATGGGGCAGGGAGACGTCCTGCACAGATAAGAGATGCTGCAGATCAGTTCAGGACGAGGGATGGTCAGTGGAGATCTCTCAGGAGTCGGTTAGGGATGGGGCTTTCTGTCTGGGAGGAAGAGAGGGAGAGGGGAGGGAGCTGAAGAGGAGCCTGAGTCAAGGCCTGCAGCCGGAGGAGAGACCTTCAGGAGGCTCTGCTGCGGAGGAGCAGCCTGAGTTCTGCAAGGAGGACTTTTCGGTGACCAGGTAGAATGTTCCTTCCTCACACAGGGAGGCAAGTGGCTGACAAGTGAGAGGCCGGGGGAGATGACCTGGGACAGGCTTGGGGAACAAGCTCAGGTAGGGACTACAGCGTTCTTATGGGTGAGTCCTTTCATCCCTGATCTTGGGATCCCTGATCTTTCACCCTGGACATGGAATCTGAGAGTGGAGAGTTGGTGGAAGGGGAGGGTGTGTGGGCGCCACCCTCCACGGCCTCTGTTGCCTCTGTTGAGGTCATGCGGAAGATGAGAGAGTCTTAGCTGACTGAATGAACCTTATTATAGCTCTTTTGGTGAAAGGTCACTTTTTTTTTTTTCTTGCAAAGGAAGTTCCACAAATATTTCATTCCCAGCCTTAGAAATAGCCAGCAGTCAAGACGATTGCAAACTCCCTGTGCTGGGGAATTTCCAAGGAAGTGAGGCAGGTTCTGGTGGAGACAGCGAGGTCAGAGCGGTTACTCAGGAGCAGCAGCGGGACCAGAATTTCCCCGCACGTGTCTCAGGCTCTCATTTGCCAGCTCAGTCCTGAAGTATTTCTACCGACAGAAAAAAAAAATAGCTGTGGGTGAAGAATGCATTTTCCAGACTGGAGCTTCCGCCAGCCGCTTGCTGGGAGGCCTGACTTTCCCTGCTCTGCGATGGCAGATGCAAACGTCCCTCAGGTCATTACCAGGAAAGGGAAGCACGCGGGAGTCTATGCTGGGGCTCCATCCACTTAGGGCGATAGACAGGGATGAGTGTCAAGTGTGTAGACATTCTCCAGACTATTCGAATCCCAACATGTACTGGCGAGGACTTGGCAGGAATGTGAACGGCCCCTCCCTCCCCTCTTCCCGGCAGACAATCTGGAGCTCACTTTCTGAGGATGGAGGGGCGGTGGTCAAAGGTGGGGAATGCTGCTGTACTGGAGCCTCGGGGAGTAGCGTGCCAGAGTCTCACATTATTCATCCCTGTGAATAGCTGTGGTGTCACGTCTGGAGGAACACAATTTCCTCACCGGCCCAAGATGCTTCTGTCATAGAGAGGCATTTGTGGGGGGACCAATATGTTACGAGCAGACACTTGGTTTTAAAAACATAAACATTTTATGTTGGAGAGAGAGCCTTGTGAATTAGGGCAGGTTATGAAGAACCAGTACAAAGAGATGGAAAAGTTCGGGGTATTGGGTACATCTGCTTTCAGCGGGGTGCAGGGGAGAGGGCTAAACAAGAGGGACAAGTGGTTCCACCTTTGCCCAGCCCCACGCCCAGCTGTTCTTTACTGAGGCGATTAGGCAGGAACTCTCTTCCCCCCCACAACGTGGAACCCACCTGCTTTCCCTTCTGCTACGGTGGATGAGGTGGCTCTGAGGACGACCCTGGTCTTGGGCTCTGGCCTTATTTCCCTCTGCCTGCTCAGGCCTCTTCTCTCACCGACACCACCAACTCCTCCTTTTCTTCCAGCTTATTGCCATCAACTGTGAACATGCCCACGCGTCTGCCGTGATGAAGAGACCCTCCCCTGACACCTGCTTCTGTGTTCCGTCCCAGAGACGTGTACGTTTACTTGCTGTCTCCATGCCGGCATCACCCGATTCTCTCTACAGTCTGTAGCCACCATTGCCCTGAGCCCCTCAGGTCAAGGCTGCCATTGACCTCCACCTAGTGGCCATTTCGATGTCCTCATCTCTCCCTATCAGCAGCACAGGAGGAGGTGACGGTCCCTCCTTTAAGAAGAGCTTCCTTGCTTTGGTTTCTGTGATGCCCACACCCCTGGTTCTCCTCCTGCTTTCCCTCTGCCCTGGCTGCCCTTTCAATCACCTTTGCTAGCTCCTCCTCTTAGAGCTCTCAATGCCGGCATGTCCCAAGCTCAGCTCAAGGTCTGCCTTCTTCTCAGGAGGTCTGATCTCGTTCCATTGCTTCCAGTACCTCCTGGGTGCTGTCCATTCCTCAGTTTACATCTCCAGCCTGGGCATTTTCTCTGAGCTTTAGACTTGCACACCTTTCTGTTTGACATCTTCACTTGAATATCGAATCGGTGTCTGCAGTTGGCACACAACTACACAGGCATGTGCATGCTTCTGCACTTGGTGCCCTGCACGTGTAGACTTGGGGTCACAGTGTGCTCTAGCATGCCCCCACCCTCAGGTGAAAGTTTTTCCTTCCTGAAGTCAGCCCATAGAGTCTGAAAGAGGTGACTACCTCTTCAAATGCACAGTCACCTCCACAAGCTACAGGGATCACAACAAATCAGCAAAACATGACACCAAAGGAACACAGCAAACTTTTAGTAACTGACCCCAAGACACGGAGATACAAGCATTACCCAACAAAAAATTCAAAAGTCATTTATCCAAAGGTGCTCAGAGAGCTACAAGAGAACACAGATGAACAGTTTCACAATATATTTACTCCTTTGCTTAATTTTACATTACATACAAACTTGTTTCAGAATCACAACACTCACAGCACTATTAACAACAAACCTACTAAACTACTAAGTAAAATTTAAGTTTCCTTTGCAGTTCTTTTGGTCCTTTTATCTTCAGACTGTAGCTAAGAGTTACTTGGAATCTTTCTTTTTTCTTTTTTCTTTAATATGGTTATTACCCATTTGCTGTATAGTTGAATTTATTTGTTTTTGTTTGGCTTCAACTTTGAAGTTAAAAAAATTCTAGTTGATTTATTTTTTGGTATTTTAATTATGAGACGTATTGGTGTGGACCTCTTTGGATCTGTCTTATTTGGGACTCTGTGCTTTCTGGATCTTCAGAAGGATGTCTGTTTCCTTCACTAGGTTGGAGATGTTTTCAGCCATTATTTCTTTAGGTAGGTTTTCTATCCCTTTCTCTCTCTCTTCTCATTCTGGGATGCCTATGATTCAAATGTTGTCCCATAGGTCCCTAAAACTATTTCATTTAAGAAATTCTTTCTTCTTTTTTTGCTGTTCTGATTAGGTGTTTTCTGCTACCTTGTCTTTCAAATAGCTGATTTGATCCTCTGCTTCATCTAATCTGCTGTTGATTCCATCTAATATATTCTTTATTTCTTGACTGGTTCTTTTTAATGTTTTCTATCTCCTTTTTTATGCTTCCTATCTCATTGTTGAAGTTCTCACTAAATTCATCTATGCTTCTCCTGGGTTAATTAAGGATCCTTATAACCAGTGTTTTGAACTCTTTATCGGATAGACTGCTTGTCTCTGTTTCATTTAATTATTTTTCTGGGGGTTTGTCCTGGTCTTTCATTTGGGACATATTTCTCTATCTCTTCATTTTGGCAGTCTCTCTGTGTTTGCTTCTATAAATTAGGTAAAACAGTAACCTCTTCTGGTCTTGAAGCAGTGATGTTGTATAGAAGCACCTTTTTGTAGACTTTGTGTGTTGGGTGTGTTTGGCAGGCCAGCTGGAGCTGCAGCATGCATGGGCCACAGGGATTCCAGGGGGGCAAGCCTTACCCAGGACCTGTAGCTGTAGCTGAAGTGGGAATGGGCCAAGAGAAGTCAGAGGGGAAAGCTGTACTGGGACCATCTTGGCAGACTGGTTGGAGTTGTAGCTGGAGTAGTTTCAGGACATGGGTAGTCCCGGGGTAAGCCACACCAGGACTGAAGCTAAAGCTGGAATGGGTGTGAGCTGTATGGATACCTTGTCTGGGGCTGTAGCTGAAGTGAGTGTGGTCTGCAGGACATCTTGGGGACAAGTCACCCCTAGGTGGGAGCTGTAGCTAAGGGCAAGCTGAGGGGAGTCCCGAGGGCAAGTCACACAACTGGAAGCTGGAGTTAAAGCAGGCTGCAGGGAGACCCATTTCTATGTGGCCTCTTTCTCACTGGCTGTGCAGAAACTGTTAAGTCAGCCCTCAGTTATTTTTCAGTGGGAAAAGCCCTGTGTGTCGGTGTAAATTCAGTGTGTTCCTGTGAGGAGGTGAGTTCGGGGTCTTCCTATGCTGCCATCTTGGACAGAAGCCCACTTTCACCTTTTAAATTAATGCTCATCTATTGCTTACTATATTAAACCCCACTAAGTATTTAACTCTTTTAAATCATAGTTAATTGAATCCCTTTAAGTATTTTAAATTAGAAATTTAATGTAACTGCAAATTTAATATACCTGATTCTTTTAAACACTTCCAATGTAAGCCAGGGCAAACTTAAAAAAATCTAATGAGCAAAATTTTTCTAAGCACTTGGGTAATGCCTATAACTCCAAAAATAAGCAAATAAACAAAACAAAACGTAGTAAATTAGGCTTTGAAAATCCAAACACTTTTTACAAATGTACCCAAATTGTTTTCTACCCTTCTGATTAGAATCCAATCTAATATCAATTACACATTTCAAATTGAAATTAAAAAGTTAATATTTCAGATATTTAAGGTTTTAGTTTAATTTTTTTCAGACACATTAAATAACAAAGACAGTATGTCAGGAAAATCTTAAAACTTATTACTAAACTTACTACAAAAGTGTTAAAGCTATGGGTTTTGTTTATCTCATCACTCAATGTTTTTCTTTTTCCCTTTAAATACTTTGCTGGTGTTGTGAACCCACTCAACACTGGGCTCAGATCAGATTAACCATCTCAGACAGCTTCTAGGTAAAAGATTCTGACCCTTAGGTTTCTGGGTCAAAGATTCAGGAATGGGATTTGGGTTATTGGCTTGAGAATCTGAGGCAGGGTCATTGGTCTCTTCTCAGATAACATGACACAAACCATAGAGTAACACAGTCAATTCTCAGAGTTGGGGTCAGGCTGCTAAATCAGTGGAAGGCTTTCTAGCTGTGAGTTATTTTTACAACTCAGCCCCATGGACCCTTTCAAATGACACCTTTACCCCCTTTTTAAAATCTTAAATTCTTTCAATTTAATCTCAACTGATATAGATAGGTACATAAAATCATGTCTCTTATCTTTCATTGTTTTATTAAACTCAACTAATTTCTTTAGTACCTGATTTTTTCTCAATGTTTGCTGCTGGTTACAATTCTATACTCATATTGATTAATGGGTGATTGAGAATCGCAGCATTCTTATGCATTTACTGTTTATAATGGCCACTGCTCTCAGCTGCCATATAATAATGAGAAATGGGAGATGCCTCTGAGACTCTTCTAGAAGGGGTTGAAGATGCACTACAGCAAGTTTGGAGTTTGGCAGAGGATTACTCCAAAGGAATGTGGCAGGGCCAGGGCAGCTCAGCCTGTCTGGTCTGAGAGTGAGAATGACCCTGCTTAGGGAGTCAAGAGAGGAGAACCAGGCTGCAGGAACAACCACCTAAGATTGAGTGTGCACTCTAGGAGCTATTTCATCCTGAAGGCAGGAGCAGTCAAGGAAGAGCTGCCATATATTTCTACCCCAGGAATTACTAACCTACCAGCATCTGTACCCAATTACATCTCTTCTCTCACCACCTCCTCCACAGACTACTCAAGGCTTGGCTCCTGTAATCCTCCCTTTTCTGTCTGGCATATTTTCTCTCTCCCACCTACTGAATGATTCATATGAACCTACCGATGTGCTATAGCAACTCCACCTTAAACATAAAAATCCTTATTTGATCCTATAGCCCCCTCCAGCTACCATGGGATTTCTCTGTCTCCTTGCTTCCTTTTTGTACTCACTTTTATTTCACAGCAAAACTACTGAGTCTTGTCTGTACTCAATGGTTCTACTTCCTCTCCTTTCATTCTCTCCTGAAGGCATTCCAGGAAGGCTTTTGTCCTCAACCTCTGTCCTCCCTTTTGTTATGGCCACCCACCACCTCCTTCTCACAGAATCCAGTGGCCATGTACTTGACCCCTTGGGCCTGATGGACCTCTTACCCTTCACGCATTCTCTACAGCTGTCCTCTCCCTCTCGGGTTTTTCTCTTATCTGCTGTTCACTTCTCTTCAGTCTCATTCGAAGGTTCCATTTCTTCCTTTCAGCTTTGTGTTGCTGTACCCAGGGCTCAGTCTTGGATCATTCTTTTTTCTAGCTACACACTCTTGTCAGGTGCTCTCAGGTGGCCCATGGCATGTGACCTTCTACATTCAAGTTACTCCTGAGTCTGATCTCAAGGGAGATTCAAATTTTATATTCTCATGTATATAACTTGACCAAAAAACAACTTTTTGTCTATCCCCTCCCCCAGCACAATGCCTGCTCCTTCCCAAGGCTTCCCCATTTCTGTTAAATACCCACTTACCTGTGAGTCCCATGATTACTCTCTCTCTTTCATCACCCACGTTTACTTCAGCAGCTGGTTCTGTTGTCTCTGTGCCCAGAATACATCCCTTACCACCTTCTCTCCTATTACCCTCATCCAAGATACTATTATCTCTGGGGAAGTCCATTGCCATAGCCTCTTCACTGATCTTTCAGCTTCCACTCTTTTCTGTTGTTGTTGTTAATTCTCACTGGAGGATACTTTTTCCATTGATTTTAGAGAGAGTGGGAGGGACAGGGGGAGGGGTAGAGAGGAGAGAGAGAAACATCCATGTGAGAGAACCTCATCAATTGGTTGCCTCTTGCATGTGCCCTAACCCGGGGTGGGGGGCCTGCTACCCAGGTAGGTATCCTTGACTGGAATGAAACCTGTGACCCTTCAGTTCATGGGCCAATGCTCTAACCACTGGGAAATGCCAGCCAGGGTTCTTGACACCATCTCTCCCTGCCCCCAGGGTCCATTCTTCATACAACAGCAACAGTGGTAAAACATATGAGATCATCCTTCCTTGATTAAGAACCTCCAATGGCTTTGTATGACACACTCAGTCCAAATCCTTATACAGAGACCTGGCCCTTGCCTCTCTGTCCTCCTCTGCAGCCCATTCTCCTTTGCTCACTCTGCTACAGACACTTGGTCTTCTTGCCTTGCCTCATTCATCCAAGCCTACTTCCAATCTAGGGCCTTTATGTCAACAGCCTCATTGCGCATGCTGTTCCCCAGATCTTTGCAAGATTGGC
>NW_005871502.1:150801-182270 GCF_000147115.1 Myotis lucifugus
ACCCAGCTCCAGCCCTTTCTCCTAAATAAAGCCTTCCTTCTCTGACCACCTCACCGAAAACAGTACCTTTCATTGCACCCACCCAGTTATTCTCTAGCCTATTGCCCTATTAGTTACTTTCCTACCACTGATGAGGAACTGAACCACAGGTGCTGGAGCTGATCACCTGACCCCACCCCCACCAACATTATTACAGAGGCATTATTACCAAGGTCAGAGGTCAGAATGAGCCCAGGCCTCCTACTTCTACCCCTATTCCATGCAACAGGGCTCAGTTTGGTGTTGTCACTGCAGTCACCTGACACCCTGACATCAGCTGAGCTACTCCTGGCATTCATCCAGGCAGGGAACACAGCAGCCACATGAGTATGGGAAGGAGGCTAAAGTGACCTTGCCCTTCTCTTACTCTCCAGAATAGATGGGAACAGCAGACTTCCCACACATCCCCAGTCCTAGGAAGTTTATTGCCCTGGGGTGTCAGAGGCCCTGGGGCACCAGACAAAGGGACTCTGGCAGCTCTGTTGGTTTCCATTTCTTCCAACAAAACTGAAAGAGCCCTGGCCTAGCCAATTTGAGTTAGCGGATAGAGCCTTGGCCCACAGACTGAAAGGTCCCAGGTCCAATTCTGGTCAAGGGCACGTACCTCGGTTGTAGGCCATGGTTGGGGCATTTGTGGGAGGCAACCAATCAATGTGTCTCTCTCACATCAATATTTCTCTCTCTGTCTCTCCCCCTCCCTTCCACTCTCTCTAAAAATCAATGAAAAATATCCTCAGGTGAGAATAACAACAACAACCTAAAAGAAGACCTAGATAAGTTGTTGGTTAATAAATCATTAAATAATGATTTAAATTGATGATTAAATGGATGATGGATGACTATGTGATTTAGACAAGTAACTCATAAAGATTTCAAAGGGTTGAGTGACCCTGCTGCAATGAAATTCCTCTCATTCCCATTACTCATGGTTTATATGTACAAGTTCTCCTAGCACTTACATTTGAAAAACCAAAAGAAGAATAGGATCAACGTTGAGCCCTCATTCTAATTACAAGTAATATATAAATATACAAACTACTTTTAAAAAGCTCTGTCTCATCAAGGTATATTGCTAATGAAAATTAACATTTGTAATAGAGCATATTTATGTCTTTGTTACTTTGATCAATTGTGTACTAACAACAATTGTAATGATGACACAATGTGGAAGAATTAAAAAAATCTAACATCCTATTGTTACATAAAATATAATAAATTAAATTTTGATTGAATACATTTTTATTGTCGCAAATAAGTATCCTAGGATGATCATTAAAATGTTTTTAAGTACAATACATACTATATTAGTATAATATTTCACGGGGGAAATGAGGGGAAATATCAGTTCAAGGAGAAAAAGGAATGCTGTAAATTTTCTGACCATTAAAGAATTTGCTCATGTATTTTTAGGTGGTTGACAGTAGGAAACAATCACTACACTGCTAGAATTCTACTGGATGCATTTATGAAAGGGATGTAAGTTTATATTTAAATGTCAAATTTACAATATTCTAGGGATGATAACATTTGCAATGAACTATTTAAAGTTATGATGACAAATGTTAGATTCTACCCTAAAACACATATATGTTGGTGGAGAGGTGAGGTCATAGTATTAAAAATTGCTTGTAAATGGTGTGTAAGCTACAATATGGGAAAAACATCACCTGGCAAGGATTAGGGCCCTGGAAGGGCCTTCGGGGCAGGAACTGGACTTGCTGCTCCGACAGGGAGGCAGGTGGATGGGCATTAGGAGGACATTGTCTACTTGGGACAAGGGTCTTCCCGGCTGGAGGGCACCAAGGCTCAGCTCCATGCTTGACATCTCCTCCAGGTGTTCCTGACATGTTTTATTTGAAAGCCAAGCCATATTGTGTGTAATGCTCCTATCTGTACCTGCATTCCATATACTGTATTTTTCAGTGTATAAGACATTATTTTTTTCTAAAATCGTTAGACTGAAAACTGAGGGGCGTTTTATACATGGAAGTCAGCCAAGGAGGGAGCCACATGGGTGTGTAGCTGCCCATATCTTGTCAAACTGGCTTCCTCCAATCACGAGCCTTATTGTTACTGATGTCAGCTGATGCTCTAATTGGAGGTGGAGGTGGAGAGTGGGCAGATGTTGGGTGTTTCCTTCTCACGTCCCGCGTGGGTCAGGGTTCAGGAACTGGAAGCAGAGCCGCACACAAGTGAATATGAAAAGACAAGAGATAATTTGGAAATATTGGGGGACCAGGCGAGTAAGTCCAACTCAAGGGGAAGGACTTCCTCCAGTGCTCAGGCCTCACCAAGCTTTTATTGATCTGCGATGCACCCATAGCATAGCCCTTAGGCAGGTGACCCCTGGCAACAGGCAGACCAGTCCATCAGCAAGGATTTACATAATAATAAATGGGAGAGTAGTTTCAGCTACCACTGTGTGGACAAACAGAGGTGCCGCCTAGCTCCGACCTTTGCTAGGGCTTCAAAGGCACCCAGCCTTGGGGGGTTCTCTGTCTATGCTTATCAGATAATGAAGGCAATAAACAGTTTCCCACATCTCCCCCTTATTTTTTCCTTAAGATGGCTTGTATCTGCAGACCAGAAATAAACATATAAGAACAAGTCCCAATTTCAATGTCCAACAGTACTGAGTCCAAGTTTCAATGTCCGACAGTTCATGTGTACATGCCAGCAATGAAATACTGGCTCTGGATGGTGGACAAATGCAGGTCCGGTCCTCTCTGGTTTGGCACCCTGCAGCGATGCACAGCTGCTGACTGCTAGCATGGCAAGGCGTCGTCACCATCTCCATCTCTGAACTGTCTCTCCTGTCTTTGTGCTGGTGCAATTTGGTCAGTTTCTCTCTGGGATCTGTTGCCGCAGAAATCCACATGGTCTTGGAGCTGTTCTCTGAAAGTATACAAACGTATTCTCGACCAAAGGTTAAAGGAAATTTTACTTGGGGATCCTTTTTATATTAGCCCAAGTGATTTTCTTTTGGCTTATTTTGATACCACATGTTTTTCATGGGTGTCTTGCTGTTAGCATTACAAATGAAAAAAAATTTTTCTAGATGTAATTAGTTACAGGATATTTTTCCTTACATGGTATTCTTCCACTATACCCCCTTTTTTGATTTAATTATTAGGAGGCTTTTGGAAAATTTTTAATGCAGTCTAGATTACTTTCAATGTTAATTTTTTGCACAAAAATATGACTGCTTTAGGTTCATTGCATGTTAAGCAATTTTACCATGAAATGAAAATTTTGGTTAATATTTTTTGAATAATTATTTATTTCAAGTTAGCCAAATTTAATTAATTTGAAAACTTGACAACTATTTTACTGTCAAATTTAATATTCTAACAATAATCTTAATTTACACTGTAAATATTAATTGAAAGGATCACTTTATGTCCTTGAGGAGGCTCAAGCATTCCTGTTTGTTAGGCTAGATTTAAATATAGGGTCTGTTAACTAAGCCTTTGTTTTTCTGGGTACCATTTTCAGCTGGACCAAGTCTCTTCTGTTATTTGGTTCCTGATCTGGGCTGGGCATGGGAAGCAAGAAGCAGCCATGGGGACAGGAGACCTTCCTCAGAAGGGGCGAGTGTTCAAGCCCCTGCACCATTGGGGGGGGAGTGAGGATCTGTGCCCCACCTCTGTTGAACCCCAAGTTCTCTCCTACTGGCCCCCAGCTGTGCCTGTCTTAGGTTGCCCCACCCTGTGGAGTCTTACCCGTCGTTGACTACCAGCCATCTCCGGGCCAAGTAGGGTGATATGAGGTTCAGTTCTGTCTCCTTGTTAGCCTATGTCCCTCTGGCCTCCATGCCCAGCAGCTGCCTTTGGATCCCCTCGCCTGCTGGCGGGGCCCCGGCATTGATCATAGGGAACCCAGGTTTCTTCTACAGAGAGGGCCCAGCTTACGCCATTGGGCAAGAGACAGATCCATGGTACCAGCTTTTCGTGATCTCAGCTTGAACGGAGAGCTCAGATAACAGCTGTAGACAATTGGAATCCTTTTGGCAAAAAAGGTCAAGAGAGGTCAATACAGAATGCTTAAACGCCTTCCCAGGAGGGAATAAATCCCTTCTTGTCCTTAAAACATTCAAAGAATTAATTTGTAAGTTTGTTTGGGATAAATGCACAATATACTGTTGTAAAGCATCAAAAATTATGAATTAAACTTGTAGAATAATACCATGCAAGAATATTCTTTGCTCTAGGTCATGACAACTTAATTTTAAACTGGCTGTCTCAAGGTTTGGAATGAGGAACCTAGTTAGCAAAAAAAAAAAAAAAAAAAAAAAAAAAAAAGGCAATTTACAGAAGCAGAGACAGCATGCTATCCAAATTACAGTTTTGGGTAAACACATTATCTAGAGTCCTAGGGTAACCTAGATTAAATTTAGGCATGTTATCTAAATTACAGTTTTGGGTCTCCAGAACACTGCATTGACACACTAACTGGAGCCTTCTGACTTTGGGATAGCTATGCTGTCCTTCCCAGGTAAAGGAAAAATGCGCCTTCTAAGACTAGTATGAAACTTATAGTTTTTACCTGAATTAATTGTTACCATACTTCACTTCACCAAGCCCCAAGTGGTCTCTGGGCTGTTGGTTGTCTGGTTTGTCTTCTTCCTGCTGGATTACCCTTGGAGAACTTCAACTTAAAAAAAAAAAATCTTTCTCTTTTACATGAAGTAACCTGCAGGGTTACCTCTTGGATGTTGACTGATAGTGCCACAAGGCCATGTATTTCAAGTCAAAGTCATTAAACATTTATGGTGACTGTACTTATTTTCAGATTTGGTATTTTAACAGCAAATCATTAGATTATCCTATAAATATTAGTGGAAGATATTTCAAAATATTAAAATTTCTCCTTTTTATTAAATTTAAAATAATATTTTTAAACAGCATTCCCTTTTGGCTTATTTGCATATACAGAGGGGTCATGGGAAGCCTTCAGTAACTTTTGAGAAGAATTTTACTTTACTAGGATTCAATTGCTTACAAAGATTAGTAAATTTAGTAATGTTTTATTCTGATACACGAGGTGCAAACGCTGCCCCACTTCCAGCCTAATTTAAAATGCAGCGGAGTGGTGCTTTTGTTAGTTTAAATAAAGACATTGCTACTAATAAATCAATTTTTTCTTTTATTTGGCAGAAATTTCTTATGCAACCAAGCATATTATATTTTGAAATATTGCACTCCGGAAAAACTGTCAAATACATATTTAATTAGAAAATTTTCAACACTTAAAAACAGTTCTCAACATAATGAGATCTAGTCTTGACCATGGAATCAATTACTCTTAATTTGTTTATGACATATATATATAACTGTGGTTCTACTGAGAATTTAAGATATCTTTTAAAAATGTCTCTATCTACAAGCCTTTTAAGAAATACGAGCTCTATTGTCAGTCCTTATAAAGCCAACTGCTCAAAACATTGGTCTATCATACCACTAAAATTATATTAAGACCGTGATTGCTAATTTATTAAGCATTAAAGATATCTTCTTAAAAATAGTATTAAATAAATCCTCGAGGCAAGCACACTTTCTGCTCCATCTGTATTTCCATAGTAAAACTTTGCCTTAAAGCTCCACCCCTGAAATCACAGCCTGCCTCAGTGAGCAGACATTCCTTGTGTGATTGGCTAAGTCAGAGGGAGGGGCCTCTGCTGTTTCAAGATGGCGGCCCCCAGGGGAGCGGCAGGCCATGCGGCCAACATGGCGGCTACCAAGTCACACAGCTCAGAGTGGCTGTCTAAATTGTTCTCTGACAGAAAAGATGATTTCCTTATTCTCACAATAAACAAGGGAAGAGCAAACCAAAATCCCTAAAAGATAGATGGCCAACATTATATTGCAGACAAACAGAAATCTCATGAGGTGTTTATACCTTTTATAATTATCTTAAAGAATATCAATTAAATTTAAACTGGTTTTTGTATTAAAAATTCAGTTGAGATCTTAAAATTAATCCTCTTTTTTAATCAGACCAATGAGTAACATATTTTGAATTCCTAATTATTTATGAGAAAACACATTTTATTTTTTCAAAAACAAGTTATGCATTAGATATTTAATTAATTTCTCCCGATTCAATTTGCACCTTAAACTTTCAGAGCTTTAAATCTTAGGTAGCAAATTAAATACTTAGCATTTTTCAAATCAATACTTTTACATTTAAGGATACATTTAAAATAAAATATAAGGCATTTTCAATTAATAGATTAACTTCTATCATCTAGACTTCATACTAGGCATACTCAGATCAACATTTCAGTATTATAAATCTCAATACTTTTAGATGATTTGAACTTCAGGGCGGGAAATTTCAAAAGAGCTACTTTAAATCGCCTTGGGACACCAGCCTGTATTTCTTTGTCAGGTTCATCTGCGCCATTTTTAAGGCCAAAACAGTCTCGGGTTTTTATTCTGTACACAGCAAAAGGTCAAGTTCAGCTCAAAACTATGCGCACTCGTTTTTAAACTGGTCTTTTCCCTTTACACGTGCACAGAAATCCCGGATGCATTTCTAAATTTTGTAAAACTTTTCAATTACAAGAAGGACTTTAAATTAGAATGCTTGGGCAGGGGGAGTCCACATTGGATAGCCATGTGCTCCCTTCCCTTCCCCTACATCCTGCTTTGGGGGAAGTTTCAGCAAATGACTCAGATGGCGTATTTTCCCCAAAGTCATGCTTAATAGAAAAAGACATTTTAAATTTTTTCCTATTTCACTTTCTAAAGTCATGGCTAGCACCCAAGGTTATCTTAGACAAAGTTTGGTTGTCATAAGATGTTCTCCGGTAATTTTTAAATAAAACATTAAGTAATCTCATTGTAGGAGAGCTTATAGCTCTACTCTCTCTTGCCACCTTTGAATCTCTCCACACCAGAGGCGGATTCAGTAGCGGGATTTCATTTCTTATTACAGATTTTAGATTCCAAACACAAATTAAGATTTTAATTTGGACAAGAAACCACATTACGATGGCCATGGCACTCTTTTTTCCTTTTTTTTTTTTCAGCCTGATTTAAAAGAGTACCTTTTAATATTCCAATTTCTTTATAAGTTGGCCTTTTTGCACAGGTGATTCTATTCACGGCAAATTAAACATTTCAGGATTAGGACATGGAGGTGGAGGGAGCCATGAAGGCCATTCCTCCCATTTTTTCTTTTCTTTCTGCTCCTCTTAAGGAGCGGAGGGTGCAAGGGGAGGAGATCTATCCTCCCTAACCTCTCTTAAAGGCTCTAGCAAATGAAATACCGTTTTCCACAAGGGGAAACAATTTTTGGCAAGTTCTGATTAACTTTTTGGCAAACTTTTAAGATTTAATGTACCTTTTTCAAGAAAACAAGGGTTATGTTCTTTAATAACATGCAAAAACTGTAAGAGATTACCTTCTAAAATTTTAACTCCTTAAGCATGCAAATCAAAAGTCTATAATAAAGTTTCTTACTTTTTTAAAAAGCAGAATCTACTTTTTTTTTTTTTAACCAAATCCTGCCCCGTTAGCCTGGCGAAAGAAAACGTTCCCAGCCTACTTACAGCTCGCGACTTCTGAAGTTGATCCTGGGCATTGCGTGCAGTGAATTTCCCCCACCTTTTTTCGGTGAATTTTCCACACCTTTTCTCGGTGAATTCTTTCTTCCTCACCTTTTTCAGTGAAACTTCCTTTTTTTGCTCTAGCGAAGCCTTTACTTCCAGTTTTCCCGTCGGGCACCAGATGTTGGGTGTTTCCTTCCCACGTCCCGCGTGGGTCAGGGTTCAGGAACTGGAAGCAGAGCCTCACACAAATGAATATGAAAAGACAAGAGATAATTTGGAAATATTGGGGGACCAGGCGAGTAAGTCCAACTCAAGGGGAAGGACTTCCTCCAGTGCTCAGGCCTCACCAAGCTTTTATTGATCTGGGATGCACCCATAGCATAGCCCTTAGGCAGGTGACCCCTGGCAACAGGCAGACTAGCCCATCAGCAAGGATTTACGTAATAATAAATGGGAGAGTAGTTTCAGCTACCACTGTCTGGACAAACAGAGGTGGCGCCTAGCTCCGACCTTTGCTAGGGCTTCAAAGGCACCCAGCCTTCGAGGGGTTCTCTGTCTATGCTTATCAGATAGTGAAGGCAATAAACAGTTTCCCACAGGCAGATGCAACAAGGACCAGAGAGTTCTGAGCCCATAAAGATGTCAAAAAATAAATAAATAAATAAATAAATAAATAAATAAATAAATAAATACCATTAAGTGATTGTCTTACTCTGCAAAATTCAAACTGAATGTAATGAGCTATGCAAAAGAGCATGGAAATAGAGCTGCAGAGAGTCAATTTGGACCTACTCCCACTGAGTGTATGATCAGACAGTGGAGAAAACAGGAAGAACAACTCCTTAAGATGCCAAGAAAAAAGAAGGCCTTAAGAGGAAAATCAGCAAATGGGCAAACTTGGAGCAGAGGCTTATGACTTGGATTATGGAGCAGCGCCAGAGTGGCTTATGTGTGTCAGCCAAGCTTATTCAGTGTCAGGCAAGAAAGTTTGCAAGCGGCCGAAACCGGTTTGGCTCAGTGGATAGAGCGTCGATTCCGGTCAAGGGCATGTACCTGGGTTGCGGGCACATCCCCAGTAGGAGATGTGCAGGAGGCAGCTGATCGATGTTTCTCTCTCATCGATGTTTCTAACTTTCTATCTCTCTCCCTTCCTCTCTGTAAAAAATCAATAAAATATATTTAAAAAAAAAAAAGAAAGTTTGCAAACGAAATGAACATTGTTGATTTTACAGGAAAGGCAAAATGGTGCTTCAATTTCATGAGGAGAGAAGGGTTGGCCATGAGAACATGAACAAAGTTAAAGTGATATGTTGCATAATTACATAGTACTGGTATGTGAACATTACCTGTGGTAATTACTAAATAAAAATGTGTTCTGTTTTATGTTTAAAATATTGATTTTTTAAATTTTGGGTTGGAAAAGTTGGGGGCATCTTACATACGGAAAAATACGGTATCCCCCTGCTCCAAGCACTCATGCAAACCCAACATTCACAGGCAAATTACATGGCTCGGGCGGCCCCTCTTGTGGCTGGGCTCCTCTCCAAGCTGAGAGGGGCAGCGTATCAGGATGCTCAGGTGCTGGCGGGAGTCCTCAACCCTCACTTCCTGATCCTGGTGGTGGGTGAAGGATTTCATACCTATTTTTGCCTCTGCAGGCTGATGGGATAGGACTGCAGGGGATAGAGGGAGGGACGTGGAGGAAGAGAAACAGTGACCCTCTCAAACAGCCTGTGGGACCTGGCTCAGGACCTGGAAGGGAGTGGCCGGATACTAGGCACAGCTCACAGGTTAGCCAGTCTCCTTTAGCATTTCCCATTTTTTGCTATTACAAGTGATGTGCAATGAGTAATGTTAATCATGTGTCATTTCACAAGGGTGTATGTCCATCTGCAGGATAAGTCCCCAGAAGTGAAATTGCTGGGCCAAAGGGGATATGCATTTGTAATTTTTATAGTTATCATAAAATTTTCCTCTGAGGGAGTTGTACCTGTTTATACTCCCACCTGTAATGCTTAACAGTGGAGATCTTCCCACAGTTTTGCCAACAGGGTGTGTTGTTAAACTTTTGGTATTTGTAATCTGATAGAGCATTGGCAGTCAAAGTGCTATTACTTTGTCTGTTGTAAGTAGTGCTGAGCTCCTTTGACTCTGTCCAAGATCTAATAGTATTTCCTTTGTGTGTGTGTGTGTGTGTGTGTGTGTGTGTGTGTGTGTGTGTTAATCCTCACCCAAGGATATTTTTCCATTGATTTTTAGGGAGAGTGGAAGAGAGAGGGAAAGACAGAGAGAGAAACATCGATGTGAGAGAGACGCATTGATTGGTTGCCTCCTGCACAAGCCCCGACCAGGGCCGGGGCCGGGGATGAGCCTGAAACCAAGATATGTGCCCTTGACCAGAATTGAACCTGGACCCCTCAGTCCACAGGCCAACGCTCTAGCCTAGGGGTGGACAAACTTTCTGACTCGAGGGCCACAATGGGTTCTTAAACTAGACCGGAGGGCCGGAACAAAAGCATGGATGGAGTGTTTGTGTGAACTAATATAAATTCAAAGTAAACATCGTTACATAAAAGGGTACGGTCTTTTTTTTTTTTTTTTAGTTTTATTCATTTCAAACGGGCCGGATCCGGCCCTCAGGCCGTAGTTTGCCCACGGCTGCTCTAGCCACTGAGTCAAACCAGCTATGGCTAATAGTAGTTCCTTTTTTGTTGACAGCCTGTTAACATATTTTTGTTGGATTTTTGCCTATTGTTTTGTTCTTGTTTCTTCTAATGTTTAGAAGAAACTCTATATACCAAGAAAATTCTTCCTTTGTCTGAGATATGAGTTACAAAAGTTTCTTTTTGTGTCTTGGCTTTGCTTCTGGTGACTCCTGCAATCCTGGCATCATTCATTATTACATCCCCATGCCACACTGGTCCATGTCTTTTTCTTTCTTTTCTATTTCTAGATGGGGGATTGCTGCTTGTCCTTGAGGCCTGACTCGTATGTCGCTCGGTGACCATCGTCCTTCACAGCAGATCTGTCACTCCTCTGATACTATATCACCTCTCCTTGTCATGTTGCCTTCCTTTGCTTGTGTATCTCTCCGGTATAACTAGGAATGCCTCACCTTTCTTGTTTCTGTGATCCCAGCCCCTAGTACATAGCATTTGCTTTATAAATGTTTGTTGAGTCAATGAACAGAGAAATGATCATCAGCTGTTTCCTCAACCGTCAGTCCTATAATGCTACAGCTGATCCTGTTTTCAGATGAGCCTTTTGCACCGAATATCCTTTTGTTGAAAAGCAGAAAAGCAGGGGATGTGTGGGAGGTGGCCCTGCTGGGCAGGGATGTTTCCAGGTCCTGGGTGGCACTCTGTGAGGAGCGCGCTGCCAGCTCCCCGGCCAGGCTCCCGTGCCCCCATTTATCTTCCCTCTTCTGTGTCAGATCCAAGAAAAGTCAGTCACCACATGGGAACAACTTTATTTTTCAGTGAAATTTATTTCAGAATTATTGAAACAGTATCTTACTTCTCATTCACAAATATTCCTATACAAATAATCTGAGCTTATTCAGCTTGGTGAAAGGACTCGATATAAAGACAGCACACTCATCCACATCACATGGGCTCCTTAGATACTGCAGACTGGGACGGCTGCTTCCTGGCCCCCTTAAGCGAAATTAAATAGATGAACCCATAACAAATAAATAAACAGACAGTTTAAGTGGTTGCTCATTGGAAGCTGGGCACAAAGGACAGAGGGAGTCTGTGAACCGAATGTGCAGTGGTTTCTGCCTGGCTGGCTTTGTATGAGCAGAGAGGGGAGAGGGTTGGCTCTGGGAGGAGGGGGCTGCTTCTCCCTAATTAACGTGGGGAAAGCGGCTGGGCTTTCCCCACTTTCCCACAGTGAAGTGCAGCACCCTGCCATGTTCAAACTCTTCTGTACCTTTCTGCAGCCCTCGGGGCGACTTAGCACAGGTACAGGTCTCTTCAGTGAGTCAGGATTTCCATGGTGAAGTCAGTTATATCCTGGCCACCCTTAGTACTTCCCAGGAAGACGGGCGTCTGGTCCGCTTGCGAGGTGCTGATGTACCAGTTGGGGTACATGGCAGACTCAAATTCTACCTTGTCCCTGATTTCCTTCTTGTGGAAGATAAATCGCCTGTCTATCTTCTTCTTTGACTGACCGTGGGGGTCAAATGTCTGCAGGGAAACAGAAGGAAGAACTTCTGAGAGGGAAGGAACAGCGAGACTCTGGGGAGACCGTTCTCTGGGTCAGCGAGAGAGGAAACCGAAGAGCCAGGACCAGAGCCAGACTCCCGGGGGATCGCTGTGACCCCAACTTTCCATGTGGTGTCTGACGGAGCTCTTATCCTTTCCTAGAACTGAGCGTCAGATGGCGGGGAGCATAATATAGGTGGGCATTTTTTTAAAAATATATTTTATTGATTTTTTACAGAGAGGAAGGGAGAGAGATAGAGAGTTAGAAACATCGATCAGCTGCCTCCTGCACATCTCCCACTGGGGAGGTGCCCGCAACCAAGGTACATGCCCCTGACCAGAATCGAACCTGGGACCCTTCAGTCCGCAGACTGACGCTCTATCCACTGAGCCAAACCGGTTTCGGCCATTTTTTAAAAGTGAAAATTAGGTTAAGGCTTCCAGGAGTGCCTCGTTTCCAGGGATTTTTGCTGTGTTGTGTGTGTGTGTGTGTGTGTGTGTGTGTGTGTGTGTGTGTGTGTTTAATTAAATTTTTGAATGGCCTCGGCTAAAACGACTTCAACTTGGAAATGAAGCTTTAGCTAAGAAACCTGGAAGGTGGGAATAATTGTGATGTTGGGAGTAGAGTGGAGGTGACAACAGGTGACAACTCTCTTGAATTGATTAATTTCCCAAAGTGTCATGTATCAAATGGAGCAGCCCTAGCACTGCATCCTCTGTTGGGTGTTGACTGGGCATAATATCATCAGTGAAGTGATTTAATTTTCTGCGGTGGAAGTGAAAGTTGCATGCATTTAGCAATTGCATATTTACAGTTCTGCAAATTGTCAAGTAGATCTGCCTCCAGGTTTTCCGGGTGGCGGTGGTGGCGGGGGTGGGGGGGTGGGTTGGAGGGAGAGAAGGTGGTTGTCTTGGAAGTCAGTGATGGCTTGGGGTGCTTCAGAGGAGTTGAGAAGGGCCTTTGGCTGCTGTGCTCACTCACCTCCAGCTGCAGGGTGGGCTTCTTGTCCTTCACCACGCAAGACAGGTACAGGTTCTTTTCCTTGATACCCAAGGCCACGGGTATCTTGTCGATATTCTCGTCTCCTGGCACGAAGCTCATGCAGAACACCACTGGAGGAAGAAGAGGGGCCTTGTGCTCAGGGATGCACAGCAGGGCAGGGATGGTCCAATCACAGGACCCCAAGCCCAAGACTCATCTAATTTAGGCTCTTCTGTAAGAACCTCCGTATGGATTCTCACTGGTTATAGCAGGGTCAGTTGGTTGATTCCAGTTTTTCCCAGAGAAGGTCTGGGGACTTCCCAGAGCCTATTACAGTGGCAGAGAAGAGTTAGGGGGTCTAATTTTTAAAAATTGAAGGAAGGAAGGAAGCCATCTTGTCATGTGGTGATGGGCCCATCTCACGAGCAGAACGATTTGATCAATGTGAAAGGCAAGCAAAGAGGTTAAGCTGGCCTCCGGAAAGAAATCAGGCACACATCTATTCCAAGATGTAGAGCAACAAGTGGGAAGAACTTGGGCAAGGTGAGGCTTAGCTGGGACAAGTGGCTGCAAAGACAGACACTCATGTTAATCTTCCTCAGTCACAATGGTTTCACTTGGAGGCCCTAAGGTCATGCTCACAACCCAGTTCTAAAGAAACAGGATTGTTCTGGCCTGGCTGAGAGCAAGATGCTCCCCCCAGGGGTGCCTCTCTCCAAGGTCAGCAGCCCTGGAAGGGAACACACTGCTCCTTTCAGCAGCTCCCGTGGCCACACCACTGCACAGAGGGCTCAGCCATGGTGGCAGGGTGCCAGGCAGATCCCACAGCTAATGGGCTCCCTAGACTTAGAAGATTTTACAGTTATAGCAGAGAGATAAACATTTCTGCTTGTCAGTGAAGTTTCCCTATAAGGGCCCATCTGGTGTTGGGTAGGAAGGCTGTTAGGAGCACAGGGGCAGGGCTGGAAATGGGAGTGGACACATTATCTCTTCACCATTCTACTTTCAACCTCAACCACAGGAAACAAGAACCCACAGGCAGTTAGGTCATGTCCATCCAATGTCCCCTTTCTAATGCAAGCACTGATATCGTACTGTTGTTAGATGACTTGGCCGGACCATGATCCTAGCGTGCTTGAGCAGTCTAATTTCTTACAGTTACATCTCTTGCCAGAAAATGAATATGCTAAGGAAATCAATCTGGTGTCATTGCTGGGACCCCCCCCCCCAAAAAAAACACCACCTTATATGTTTTTATAACATGTTGTTTTCACTGATGTTGATAATTTGCCTTAATATTCTACTTCGTTGAAAATGTGGGTGACTAGCAAGCTGCCAGGGTGCCAAAAGAGGAATCAAGATTTCCCACTTACCTTGTTGGTTCACATCCTCTCCATTCAGGTGAAGAGCCTGCAGCTCATGTGGTCCAGACAGCACCAGGGATTTTTGGTTGATGTCCCGGAGCCTGCAGTGCAGCGATTGTAGGGATGCATCACACTCGTAACTGCCATCCCACATGCAGTCGATGGATTCTGAAATGTGGAGCACATGCATTGTTTAGGTACAAAGCGAGCAGTGATGAGAGGCACTGGGCTTGTTGGAGGACACACACAGCTCAAGAAATTGTAACACAGTGGGGAGGAAGTTAGGACGGGAAAGAACATCGGATGTGGCACTTTAAGACATGGGTTCAAGCTTCAGCACTGTTGCTTGCTATGGATGAGCAATAGAGTGACTTAAGTAAAATGGTGATCCAATAATACGGGGCCAACAAGGGCATGAGATGCACAGGAGATAATGTAAGAGGAAGCACTCCGAGAATGACGGACTGATTTGAAAATGTGAGTAGTTATCAAGGTCTTATTTTGAGAATAGTTTCAACTAAGAGCTGATCAATTTGGTGTCTAGGCTTCTCTGTCTTCCTCCCACCGATGGGCCTAATATTGAAAAGGGCAGTGATGAAGGAATGTTCGGAAGAGTTTATCTGAACCAAGAATTTGAGGACATGCCCGGAAGCAAGATCTCAACAGACTGAGAAAGTGTTCCAGGAGAATGACAGTTTGGCAGGTCCGTCTGTACACATTAGAATCAAAGGGCCTTTGAAGTTTTCCCTTTTATGGTAATTTAATTTTTTCCTAAGGTATTGGTAAGACAGAGAAATGTCCTCTCAGTGCATCTGTTTCTCTTCTTTTTCTAAATCCCATTTCAGTTTTCTACAATCCTTCTTAAGGTGCCCTGGCTTTCTACCATAGATGCACACTCCTTCCCCTGTTAAGGAGGCCTTTGGTGAGGTCTGGCCTGATTGCTGAGTTGCTGAAGCTATATATTCACAATTTTAGTAGCTTTATCTCCCCCCCCCCCCGCTTTTTGGATAGTTTTAGATAATTGATCATCCAAATTACTATTTTCATATGTTCTAATAGTTAAATCAAGTTCCTTTGTTAATCCATTAGAGTCTTGGAGAGGATCAGGGAAATCTCTAGTTAGATTCCTTAATTCTGTTCTAGTCCAAGGAATGTATACCATTGCTAGTTTCCCCTGCCTGCACTGGCTTTCCCTAAAGGGTGCTGCCAGTATTTCTGGTTTCCCCAGTTTATTGTAGTCTTGCTTTCTATTCTCAGTTTCCTCTAGGCCACTAGGGAGTGGTGGTGGAGGAGATGTAGGGGCAAGAGAAGAGAGAGGAAGAAAGGAGGGCAAGTCCATGCAAGAAAGCAGAGGATAGAGTGGAGCAGCTTGAGACAAATGCCATATGATTTCACTTATATGTGGAATCTAAAAAACAAAATAAATGAACAAACAGAAACATAGATACAGAGAACAAACTGATGGTTGCCAGATGGGAGGGAGGTTGGGGTGATGGGTGAAAAAAGTGAAGGGATTAAGATATACAAATTGCCAGATATAAAAACAGTCATAGGATGTAAAGTACAGCATAGGGGATTAGTCAATAATATTATCACTATGTATGGTGTCGGATGGGTACTAGACTTATGGGGGGGTCACCACATAAGGTATTTAAATGTCTAATCACTATGCTGTACACCTGAAACTAACATAACTTTTTATGTCAGTTATAATTGAAAAATAAATTCTAGCCCTAGCTGGTTTGGTTCAGTGGATAGAACGTTGGCCTGTGGACCGAAGGGTCCCACGTTCAATTCTGATCAAGAGCAAATATCCAGGTTATGAACTCGATCCCTAGTTGGGGGGCGGAGGGAGGGGGCGGAGGCAGCTGATCAATGATTCTTTCTCATCATTGATGTTTCTATCTCTCTCTCCCTCTCCCTTCCTCTCTGAAATCAATAAAAATATATTTTAAAAAAGAAAAAATAATAACCAAAGCAGTCTTTCATTTTCCTCCAGTCCCTGGGTTACCGCACCTTTATCTTATAGTGCTACCTCAAGGGTTTTCTAATAACAGCTCAAATAAAGTCGGACCTACAACCTCAAGCAAAAGGAGGCTCAAGATTCTAAGAGGAAACTCACCCAAGATCACCTGATGCGAAGCAGGAACCGGTGGGGCTCAGTGGGCCCCTGCTGGTACCTAGCTCCGGGTCCGGGGTCGCAGGGTGGTCCTGGGTGGGCTTATTTAGAATCCTGCTGGCTATGCCAAACACATGTTGACAAGAGAACATCCAGTTCTGTAGAAAGCTTTATAAGAGTTTATCAGAGCCCAGATGTTGAGGACATGCCTGAAGCACAATGTCAACAAATTGAAAAAATGCTCTGGAGAATAGCAGTTTTCGGTTGTTGTTAATCCCCAGCAGAAGATATTTTTCTCATTGATTTTAAGAAAGCGTGGAAGGGAGGGGGGAGAGGAAGAGAGGAGAGAGATCAATGTGAGAGAGACACATGGATCGGTTGCATCCTGCACATCCCCCCCAACTGAGGTCGGGGATCGAACCTGCAACCCAGATACATGCCCTTGACTGGGAATTGAACCCACAACCCTCTGGTCTGCATGCTGATACTCTAACTACTGACCACAATGGCCAGGGAGGAGTAGTTTTGCAGCTTATTTTATGCTTTAGAATCAAAGGAGATAACGTAGGGAAGATTATATTGGTGGTAGATGTAGGGGGCAGGAGAAAGCAGAAAAGGGATATCTTTGGGATTAGATAAAAACAAAATGGAGAGACACACACTTCCTTGACCTTGGTGGCTAAGGGACAGTTAATTACTATTTGCAGCACATAGAGACATAGAGATGGTAGGTGGGAACAAGAGGACAAGAAGGGGGTCTGTGGTCTCCTGCTTTGGTGTCTATAGTTGTGCCCCTCGGACATAAGGAAAGAAAATCACTCTGACATTTCAAAAGTGTGCTCTCCTGAGAAGCATAGGAACAATGGACAGGGTTCCTTAAGGCAAAGAGTGACATTTGCTAAGGAAGCTACAAGCTTGGGACTTCATGGCCCACATGACCGCCCAGTTAGCAATTTGTAACCAGACTATCCTGGGCGGCTCCTCTGGGTCACCAAGCTTTCCAGGCCTGCACGTGGCCTCCTGAGCTTCTCGGGTCTGCTATGTCGCCCTTTTCATTCACCAGGGTTTCAGCTCCGGGGGAGTTTAATTGATCGTTGAGTTATGGACACAGAGAAGGAAGTGAGCAGAGATATGTCTGCCCTGAGCTCTCAGAAGTACCTTCTTTAAAGATGAAGAAGAAGAGGCTCCGCAGGTCGTCATCCTGGAAGTCCTGTGGGCAGACCATGTGCACTTTCCTCAGCTTCTCCACGGCAATGACGACCGACACGGCCCGCCTGAAGCTGGAGTTGTAGAGCTGCTGGGAGACTTTCAGCTGGATGCTCCCATCTCCCAGAGGGCTGAGGTCCAGGTCTTGGAAGGAGCACTGTGGGAAGACCAGGGAAGGGAGCGTGCTGAGGTGGCCGGGCCAGAGAACCGTGTTGTCATCAGAGGGGTGGGAGGACCCTGAGATATAACCATTCCTCTATGGAAAGACTCGCATCTCTCTAAAGTCCAGAGCGGCTAGGTGGCCTACCCAAGGGCACGTGGCAGGTTAGAGGCCAGAATGTGGGCTTTTTGATGCCAATTGTGGCATTCTTTTTGAATAAATCCCGTTCGTACCTTGTGTATCTTTTGTACAGCTGCTCCACTAACCATAAGTTTCTACCTTTTTACACATTATACCTTTTAGAACCCCTAATACTCTAACACTATGCATTTAAATTTTTATGTCAGTGGTGAGTATAATATTTTCTATACATCTATGCTCATTCAGCAAATTTTTAATTATTTTCCAGAATGCTGTTTCATAAGCATTCTGCAAATACGTTAAAAGTGGTTGCTATTTGTAAAGTGTGTTACCACTTTGCTGTTATTGGAGAAACTGTGTAACTGTAATAAGGTTTACCGAGGTTGTCCTAAGGTTTAAAAGCTTGAGAGACAGTGGAGAGACCTTTAATGGCACAGAGGAATGCTGACTGTGCGACCTGTGACTGACAGTCAGGTGGCTGGGAGAGGCAAAGGGCCAGAGGGAGAGGCCACTCCCCACTCTGGGAGGGACTAAACCAGTTATGCTGGTTTCCAAACATTTCAGGCCTGACCCAAAACGGTGAAATGACTTGTCTAAGATCAAACAGCAAGTGAGTGATTTTCTTTCCACTCCCTATTCATCATTTTGGTTACATCATCTACATCTTGTCATTAACTCTACGCCAGGGAGCAAAAAACTCTTCTACCTCAAAGCGAGGCAGACATGTTAACTCTCAAGGTTATCTCCTCTGGGTCTCAGAACTTGGCTCTGGGGAGTGTGCAGGCTGAGGCCCTCTCCTAAAAGGAGAATCAAATTTGTGTTGAAGCCCCTTGCAGCCTTGGCTGTCTTTCTGACATCACACAGCAAACCTATCACCACTGACGTGCCCCTGGCCCTCTGTAAGCATGGCGCCATCACCAAGCCTTAGTGAGCGACGTTGTGGTGTGGGAGGCTGCACAGTGGCCAGGTCAGCATGGCCTGCACCGGTCTCACTGGAAGACGTGACAGTCATTCTATCATAAAATACCACAGGGTCGAGGTGTCCCAGACCCTTTCCCTTGAGCCTTTCCCAGCTCAAAGCCCCTCCATGGGTTGGATCTAAGCTCCTGGTCTTACCTTAGTCTGTTGTGGGCCATCAGCCTCAAAGAACAGGCCATTCTCATCGTCACTGTAATAAAATCAGAGACACTGCTCAATTATGTCTCCCAGACAAGCTTATTCTTCCTTCCTGCAAACAGTCATTCCTGTTCATAGGGAACTACAAGCAGCATGTCCCGTATGGCTGCTGGAAGCTGGCAAGTCCCGTGAGGATATGCATGGGACACCCAGGTGACAGGACAGGCATGGGTGCTCCCTGAGGGGTCCTGGGGCCTAATGTCCAGGCCCTAAAATCGGAGCCTTGCCTCCCACTGAAGCCGAACTTCACCCTGTGCCGCCCGCCTGGCATCTTCTCTGCCCTCCTGCCTTCTGCAGGAAGCCCGGCAACAGCACCGGGGTGCCCGTGGGTCCCAAGGCCGGGCTTGTTGGGGGAAATCAGCATTTAAACCAGGCTAACTGAAACCCTGCTTGCCACTGAAGGGCGCAGAGTGGGGACAAAGCTGGTCTCCACACACAGACAACACTGCACTCTTGAACGAGGAGCCCTGCTCCCCCACCGGTCTCAGTCTCCCCACTGACCTGTAGTAAGCCATCACTTCATTGGCGAGTTCAGGCACTGCTGCCATGGCTGCTTCAGAAACCTGTGTGAAGAGGGGAAACATGAGAGGCACGTGCCATGCCCCGCCTGCAGGTGAGTTTCCCTCAGCACCTAGTACATGAACAGCAGGCAAGGAAACAATCTTTGAATGAATGAACAGATGTATGAAAGACCCTCCCTTTGGGCCCAGAGGGAAGCCTTTGCTAAACCAAACCTGAATCAGGTGCACATCTGTTGGGAGCAGGGGCTTTGACCCTGACCTCTCAGGGGTCAGCTGCTATAAGCAGTGTTCATTCCAGAACACTTCACAAATCATAGCATAACCGTACACCTGGCATTTGTGCAAATAAACCCAGCCCTCAGGCAGCAAGGAAGAGAAGGAGGGAAGGAGACAGACAGAAGCGGAGAGACAGAGAGACCCCTTAGGACCTGATCATAAAAGAGTTGGTTGAAGTCATACCCGAGCAATGAAGTCTGGCGGAGAGAACAGAGTTCTGGACTAGCCCGTGTCGCCTCGGAGAGGAATGCTGCCTGCCAATTTCTCTGTTTTATGGCCTTCAAAAGCAGAAGTGAAGAGAAATTTCCGAGCTGAGAAATTTCCCCTTTGGTTAACTGGTGTCACAACCAAGTTTAAAAAAGAGGATGATGGTAACTTCTGGGAGAAGGCAAACTGAACGAATTCTCCAGTCCATGGAAGGGCAAGTGGCCATGACCTGAGACACATAAGCACACGTGTCCTCATGCAAGTAAACATTGTCTTCTACAACCATTATGCAGGCCATGTCACTCTTATTGAGGGATTTTCCTAGGTTAGAGAAAGTTTTAATTGGAATTTTGGTAGGTATTGCAATGAATCTGTAGATTGCTTTAGGTAGAATGAATATGTTAACGACATTAATTCTTCCAATCCATGAACATAGGATATCTTTCCATTTCTTTGTGTCTTTTTCAATTTATCTCATCAATGTCTTATATTTTTCAGGGTACAGATCTTTCTCTTTCTTGGTTAAATTTACCCCTATTTTATTATTTTTGGTGCTATTGCCAGTGGGGTTGTTTTCTTTACTTCTCTTTCAGATATTTTGTTGTTAGGATACAGAAATGCACCAGACCCCAGTGTAGTGCCTGCCTTGGGACAGCCCTCACATTTTAGAATATGAATGAGTAGCTGGCTCACAACTGGTGCATGGAGTCTAGGAACAGGGCCTTCCTGGCCTGCTTTGGCCCATCTGTATCATCGCACGCATCACAGCACTGAATTGAAACTTTGCTCACTCATGTGGTCCCGCAGGGGGCTGGGAACCTTTTGAAGCTGTGTCTACCACACTGCCTGGTATGCGAACTCAGACAGTGAATGTGTGCTGCCTGAGTGGGTGAGCGGGAAGTTTGACAGTGTTTTCTCTCAAATAAGCATGTGCCTACGATGTGCCAGCTGCTGTGCTTGCTCTGCACTGTCCAAGGGAGAGGGCTTCCGACTCACAGGCAGGAGAGCCAGGGATTCTACTGTGGGGCAAGGGCAGCCTAATGGGCATACTTGCCAAGCAGCCTTTGGTTCCTTTTTTAAAAATAATTATTGTTGAGAGTATTACAGATGTGCCTCATTCCCCCCCAACCCCCATTTGCCCCCTTCCACCCAGCTCCTGCTCCACCCCAGGCCTTCTCCGCACTATTGTCTGTGTTATGCATATAGGCATATAAATTCTTTGGTTAATCTCTTCCCATCTCCTCCCCTGTTCTCTCTGAGATTCATCAGTCTGTTCCAGGCTTCCAGGCCTCTGGTTCTATTTTGTTTGTCAGGTTATTTTGGTCATTAGATTCCACATGTAAGTGAGAACATGTGATATTTGTCTTTCTCTGACTGGCTTATTTCGCTTAGCATAATACTCGCCAGGTCTCTCCATGCTGTCTCAAAGGGTAAGATTTCCTTCTTTTTTAGAGCTGCTTAGTATTCCATTATGTAAATGTACCACAGCTTTTTTATCCACTCATCTACTGATGGGCACTTGGGCTGTTTCCAGGTCTTAGCTATTGTACCAAGCAGCCTTTTGACTCTTAGCTTGGCTCCTAGTGCCTTTATATCAGGAAGGCAGACACACAAATTCCATCTTTGGTAAGTTACATATTTCACAGGAATCTAAAAGTTGCATATTCAATGCATCAATTTCTTGTGAGTTTCACAAGCAGTAGCCTGTTCCCAACTCTGAGCCCTCATGAAATTGGGTGTCTGGTTCTGCAGACACCCCAGAGGCCTCATCTAGGGAGCCTGGTGAACTTTTGTTTTGCCTCCATAGTATCCACTCTACAAAGTAACCACTGGTCCCCAAGTCTCACTGATGGAACCACCCCCTCCCTCAGAGTCTTTGTGTTGGAGTCAGCAGGATCTGTTGGTCTGGAAGCTCTGTGGGCTCTCCTGACAGAGAACACGAGATGCTCTCAATCTGTAGATGTGATTAGAAGCTGAATGAAGGATGAGAGCCAGTGACAGAAAGTGAGGTATGCTAGGGACCGGAGCACCATGTTTGGGCTTGCAATAGAGGTAGGAAGCTCGAATCTACTTCTCCATCTCCTGGTGTCGAGGATATATGAGTCTCATTCTTCCTGCTCCAGGGGAATTTTGGAGTTATGGGGCAATGACCCTTGACGTTGTTATATACAGTAGTCTCTACATCTCATCCCGGCCTTGTAGCCTGCATGAAAAACCTGGCAGCCTCCTGTTCCTCTCAGGAAGTGAAACATCTTGTGTCACGCAAGCAGCTTGCATAATACACGTATTAAACGCTGCCTCTCCAAGGAGACCACGCAGGTCATAGCACTTCCTTCTCATCCCCAGGGCAGAGAGCATCTCACTACAAAGACAGTTGCCCTGGGTCAGGGCTGGGAGAGCGACGATAATGTAGAAAGTGATGCAAACCCCAGGAAACAAACCCGGCAGAAGTGGGGGGCGGGGGGCGGGCAATGTCAGGAGCTCCAGCTTTGGGGGAATTCTTCAGCTCTTGCATCTCTCAAGCCCTTGTCAGATGCAGGTTATCCTCTACCCTGGCAGCCCCTTCCTCCAAGAGAGAAGACTGGCATTTGTTCAGAGTAGCAAGTGCCATGTTACCATCTTATGTCGGATCTTGGGCTCCTACCCTCTCTTATTAAGATTGACCACATCCACCCTAGCCGGTTTGGCTTAGTAGATAGAGCGTCGGCCTGCGGACTGAAGGGTCCCAGGTTCGATTCCGGTCAAGGGCATGTACCTTGGTTGCGGGCACATATCCAGTGGGGAGTGTGCAGGAGGCAGCTGATCGATGTTTCTCTCTCATCAATGTTTCTGACTCTCTATCTCTCACCCTTCCTCTCTGTAAAAAACCAATAAAATATATAAAAAAAAAATTGACCACACCCAGATGGTCTCCAATCATTTTGAACAAAAAGACAAGCAAAAAGATCATGGCTAGTTCCTTACATTATCATGGGTGAAAGGAATAAGGTCTGCTCTTTGCCATGGGCCAGTCCTTTAGTGTTCATTCTCTTGCTCAGAACAGAACTAAGCCAGAATGGTCCCTGCCATTTCTCCAAATCCCATCTCATCCTTGGCACTGACATCCTGACATTGTTCTTAAGAGTCTGCCTGGCCTTCCATAATTTCCATGGGTCTTGTTGGCATCTGAAAGCATAAATGTCCTGTTAGAGCCATATCTGTCTCCATGGCTACCTCTCTCCTTTGCTTTCTGCTTTGAGGATTATTCGGGATTGCACAGTCTGATTTTTGGTTTGAGATCTCTGCTCTTCATCTTATAGCATCATCTCCTTGGGCCTGCATCCTCTTGCACCCAGGTCCTCTCCCTCAGTCTAGAACAAGGAGGGCTTAGCAGAATGAGCAGGCAGCTGGGTCTGATGGGATGCATGAACTCCAGTGGCTTCTCCACCTCTGGGAGGCCAGTGAAACCTTGACCTTCCTTTGGATCCAGCAACAAAGGCCCTGGGGTGGGTGAGGTGGATGCCAGGACCCTCCTACTCTGTGTCTTTTCTCACATGAGACATTGTAAGAGTCGGCCACAAACACAGGCTTCTGGTGCACTTACATCAAGAGTCTGGAAATGTGATTCATAAAGGGCCATAGAAAAAAGGCTGCCACACAGGACCCAGTTTTCAAAATAGGTCTTCACAATGAGTGGTGTTTGATTAGGTAGTTCTAGAACTGATCTGTCAAAGTTAGCCAATGCTGTGCACAAGCTCAAAGTTATATATTAGACCTAGTAGTCATTTAAACAATAGAAAAGGGCCAGAGAGTAAATATTTTAAGGCTCTGCAGCCCATACAGTCTCTGCTGCAACTGTTTAGGTCAGCCCTTGTTGTGAGAAAGCAGCCACAGGTGACACATGGATGGACGGCTTTAGCTGGGTTTGTCCTGCAGGTTGTGGCATGCAGGCCTCCTACCACACCCTTGTATTATACATTTTTCTTGGATACAAATTTAAAAACAATACTAAGAAAACAAACCCACCTGTCCTTTACTGAGCACCTACTAAGGGCCAGGAACTTTTGTCTCATGGTCTTATTTAGTCTTCACAGTAAACTTTAAGGTATATAGTATCGACCCATTTCACCTATGGGGAAACTAAGGCTGGCAGAAGTGACTTATCTAAGACCATACAGCCAGTAAATACTGGAACCATGATTCAAACACAAGTTAGTTGAACCCAAACCAGATGGTTTTAAAAATCACTGTTAATTGTTTGAACATTTATTGTCCCCTTCTTGTGCTGTCCACGCTGCCCTTTCTCAAGCATCTGATTATATTTTAAACGCCATCTGGTTGTCAGTTGTATGAATCTCAGCAGCTCTATCCCTACATGCGGCCCTTCCACCCTCCCTCCTGACGCTCGACCAGGCTGTGATGTGTGTGTGAACTTTCTTCTTTCTCCTTCTCTCAGGGCCGCACTGGGACTTTCTAAACAGGGTTTTCAGTTCTCTCTCTTCCCTTTTCTGAGTCTCTTCCTTATTCCTCTTTTCTTTCTCACCTGCTACTGGCAGCTCTGTCGCTTGATTTCCTTTGTCTTTTCCTTTTTCCTGAAGGCTTTGTTATAGCACTGTCCAAAAAATCTCTTTAGGGTTCTACGCCTGGAATTGTGTTTATTTTTATGATGCTAAAAAATTCTTCTCTCCTAAAATCTATGATAAAACGCTTCTCTCCTAAACTGCCTGTTGTGTCTGATTCTACTAGCAGGTTGTTACATCATCAAAGGTGATTTGGCCATTTCCTTCCATGATGTGGCTAATTTCACTTCTCCAGTCATTTCCTCCTTATTGGCTGGAACTGGGTCTTCTATCTTCTGGGAGAAGAAGTTCTCACAAGGCCCCTCGGATTTGCTGGGCATGTTGTCAAGTCTGGGACCCAAACTCTCCGTAGCCATCTCTGCAAACTACTGAGCAATGTGGAATGAGGAAGCAGCAGCGTCATACAAGTTCAGCCCAAACTTCAGTACAATGAAAAGATATTCCAGGATGCACCAACGTCTGACCTGGGTTCCGTTCTCTCCCTGACATTAGAGATTTGGAAAATCTTCCAACACTTAATAATGAATCTATGAGGCAGAAACACAGGACCTGTTTCAAAACAGGTTTTCCCAAGGAGGGACGCTTGGTATGGTAGTTGCAGAGCTCTCTGTCAAAGTTAACCAGCATTGTGTGCAAGCAGAAAGGTACATGTTACAACCAACAGTGGTTTAAAAATATCCTTCTTAGGCCCCGGCCAGGTGGCTCAGTTGGTTGGAACGTCACCTTGTACACCAAAAGGCGGCAGATTTGATTTCCCTGTCCCCGAAAGTCTGCCCTGCCTGGGCATCTGGAAGGTATTGGACTGAGTAGAGGGAGGTATAAAGAAATGGATGCGGGGCTCCGGTATCAAGATGTGACATGAAGGGGAGCGACTCTGGGTGCATCGGGAGGAGGAGGGCCCTGAGTGCCCGGGTGGCTCAGCCTGGCTGCTCCAGGTGGCTGATGTCACCTGCCTCCAGCTGGGGGCCTGTCCACGTCTGTGGCTGTAGGATGCTTGTGGACTGGAGAGCTCGTGGTTCACAGCTGTGCTTGGGAGGGCTCCCTGTTTCTTTTTTTTTTTTTAATATATTTTATTGATTTTTTACAGAGAAGAAGGGAGAGGGCTAGAGAGTTAGAAACATCGATGAGAGAGAAACACTGATCAGCTGCCTCCTGCACACTCCCTACTGGTATGTGCCCGCAACCAAGGTACATGCCCTCGACCAACCAAGGTACATGCCCTCGACCGGAATCGAACCTGGGACCCTTGAGTCCGCAGGCCGACGCTCTGTCCACTGAGCCAAACCAGCTAGGGCAGGCTCCCCGTTTCTGTGGGTTGGGTAGAAGCCATGGCCTCAGCATTCCCCACTGCAGTGCCACAGGGCAGTTCAGACGGATCTTCTTCTCTGAGGCCCCGTACCAGCCGGCACTTCTCACCTCTCGGCCTCTCCCTCTTGCTCACCATGCCCAGCACACAGGCCTCCTGTCTGATACAGAACTTGAACATGCCAATCTCGGCCCTGACAGCGGGACAATGGTTTATCATTGTTGAGTGAACACTGATCAAATGAGCCCTCCCTCCAAGTTCCTGCTTCCTGACTCTTGCTGGCTCCCATCTGAGTTTTCACTGCCTGTTTCCCAAAGAACGCTGGCCCTGGGAGATTAGTGACTCAGTTCAGTGCCTTTGGGTGGATGGCTCATGAACCTGGGTCCTGCCTGGTGGGCCGTGCTGCTCTGGCTAACTGGCAAGCTTCCCTGTCCTCTCTCACTTCCGCATGGGGGTTCCTGAAATTGCTTATTCAGTCTAGAGAATGACCTTGGCCCCCAGGGGTTAAGGCAACTGCGGCCTCCAGCTCCCATCTCCTGTCCTGAGCTCCCAAGGTCAGGTTGTAGCTGAGGGACAAGTCTTGTCCTAGGGAAGCAGCGGATCTGGCAGGTAACAGACTCCCACAAAAGTGCCCAACTTCTGGCTCCGTTTTTCCTACTCACACTGTGTGTCCAGACGGAGAGAGGGCAGAGTGCTGCCTTGTGCCCCTGGGGACCCCCAGACTGAAATCAGCATCAGCAGGGGCTACATCCTCCAAGGACCTTGCTCAGCCAGTCCTGACAGTAGGAGCCGAGCCTGTCTGTCATTTTACAAGTGGCTTCATTGATAAGGGGACTTGGCTTAGAGCTGACTGATTGTTGAACCATTTAGCGCTTAAGTTCTGTAGACAGCTGGCCTCAGGGATCAGTTGGGCTTAATTTCCTAGGAGATACTTTTTTAAAAATATGTTTTTATTATTGATTTTAGAGAAAGAGAAAGGGAGAGGGAGAGATAGAAACATCAACATCAATTGGCTGCCTCCTGCATACCCCTGCTGGGGATCGAGCCTGCAACCTAGGCACTTGCCTTGACTGGAAATCGAACCCATAGAATAGAACCAGTGACCTCTTGGTGCATGGGTTGGTGCTCAGCCACTGAACCACACTGGCTGGCCTCCTAGGAGACACTTTTCAAGAATCAAGGTTAGCGTAGGATTCACCTCATACTCACCTTGTCCTGGGAAAGAGAACTTGGCTCCTACTTCCTTCAAGTTCTAGTCAGGAAGAGAGCAATCCTACAGGTGGGCAATGAGCTAGTCATGTCAGCACCGGAAGAGGACCTTTCACCTAAATTTTCTCCAGGCAACATGCCTCCTTGCTGGTCCACAGGAAGATGCTCTGATGCTACTATGGACACATCTGACCCTCCTCACTGCTCTGCAGGCTCCTGGAGGTTGTGAGGCCTCCTTCCTGTGACACCTTGCTGTGGTAATCACTGGGCACACAGACCCGGTTACCACTGGATGCAGGATTCTGATCGGCATTCAGTAGGTGAGTCAGAAAGACCGAGTTGGGGATCAGATGGAGCTCTGTCCCCCTAGCCCCAGAAACCACTCAGCTGGCCTGATGTCCTTATGTTTAAAATGAGGACAGCAGACCTATCTCTCAGGCTTGTTAGGAACAAGGCCCCGTATGTGAAAGCATCTAACAGAGAAGGACCAGGGTTGATATGCAGGACATATTGGTTGGCCAGCCTCCCCGCTTCTTATTTCACTGCATTTCCCTCGAATCTGCTGGGTGGGAGTGAGCATGTGTAGTGGAAACTGGGGCTCAGTTGCCCTGGGGCTGCAGTGAGGTGGGAATTCTGTCCCTGTGCATCACTATCCCTTTGTCTCATTGGTTCCCTGAGGTCTGTATCCACACAGAGACCCTCCAGGGGTTCAACATAGGGGCTTCCTGAGTTTCCCAGCTTCCTTAACAATTTAGCATCATCTATTCCACAGAATAATTTCAGTTCAGTTAGGAAGACAATGATAAGTTAAACATAGATACTTCTCTTCAGGGAGCTTATCTTGACCACAAGGAATTCCTATTAGGGGCTGAGAAGAGGCCAGTGCCTCTTGGAAAGGCTCCACTTGGGCAATCGTGCACACAGACATCCTCCTCTTGACCACAGCTGTCCTGCATCCTCCCTTCTATTCTCTCAAAGCACCAGTTCTTCTCTCTTCCTAGCGCCTCCTGCCCACAGACCCTTCCTCTCTACCTTCCCTCTGCTTTGGCCTTCTTGTCCATTCTGTTTGGTCCCATGCTCCATTCTTCAGCCATTTCTTGCTGGTCTTGTCACGTTCTCTTCCCAGCTCTCACTAGACAACACCCAGGCCAGGTGGTGGCGATGGTCTGTTTCCTCTGCATCTCTGTGGGGGCTGTGAAGGGCTGTTGGGGAAACCCAGCCTCGCAGATGGCTGCCACCTTGATGCACCGCTACCTCTGGGCTCTCACACTGCCCCACAGCGCGATAGAGCTTTCCTAGTCTGCTGTCCACCACAGTGATTTCCAATGTTCACCACTGACCTCAACTCCTGGGCCTAACTGTCCCTCACACTCATCCCAGGAAAATAGCCCCGTCATAGGAGAGGGCCTCAGCATTTCTCACTACACTGCCACTGCATCCCGGCCATCCCACCCAGCTGTTCTCCTGTTGCTGGAGGGTAGAGGCTCCTCATCCTCGCTGGGCTCTTTCATTCACCCAAGCCCTGAACCTCCTGACCTGCCATTGCATAATAATCAATCTGGCCATTGTCAATGATTCTGGCAGGGAGCTTCTGAAGCCCCTGGAATTTCCTCAGCAACAGGTACATGATCTGATGCTGGTAGGGTCCTTGGATAGTTTCAGGATGGTGGTCGGTCTCCAGAAAGACCAGCCACATGGTTAGAGGGTTGGGGCTTTGAGTCACAGGATACCAGCCCTTCCTCCTGCCACCTGAGAGGGAAGGGGACTGGAGACTGAGTTTGATCCCATGACCAATGATTTAATCAATCAGACTCACATAATGACATCCCCTAGAGGTCTGGACCCTGGAGTTTCAAGGAGCTTTCTGGTTGGTGCTGGATGGTATCACCTCCTTATGTTTCTTGTCATGAGGCTGGTCCTCCTGATTTGTATCAATAATAATAATAATAATAATAATAATTAATAATAATAATAGCACTTTGCTGAGTTCTGTGAAGCTTTCTAATGAATTACCAAATTTGAGAGGGTCATGAGAACCTCTAAATTTGTGGCCAGTCAATTGAAAGTGAGGATGACCTAGGACCCCTGAAGTGCCACTGGCATCTGAGGCAGGATAGTCTTGGGCCATGTCTTTAATTTGTGGGGTTTGCACTAACTCAGGGTGGTTATGGCTACAGTTGAATTGAAGTGTACCCAGTGGGAGTGAAATGAAATACCGTCTTCTCAAGGATTTTGCTGTTTTGATCTCTCTCTCTCTCTCTCTCTCTCTCTCTCTCTCTCTCTCTCTCTCATCTCCCTCTCTTCTGCTGGCTCCTTCTCCCCAGATCTAGTCATATCTTGCTTATCTAAACCAAAACAAGGAAGACAACACCTTTCTCTACCAACTTATTTGTTTCTCTGGGAAGAGTGCCTTCACTTGTTTCTCCCGCCACTTGTCATCCCTCAATAGTTTTGCTTCCTCCCAACACTTCATTGAAACTTTTCCACTGGTCATTTTCAGCCGTTTTTGTTGTTGTTATTGTTTTGTTTTTAAACCTTGGCTTCTCAGCAGCATTTCACACTATTGACCACTTTCTTTTCTTCTTAATCTACAAGCCCCTCTGGTGCCACTTTCTGCAGTACTCCACTGGTTTTCTTATGGCCACTCCTTCTCAGTTTCCTCTACAGTCTCTGTACACCCCTTAGCTATTCCAGATGGCGCCTATGTTCACTCCTGCACTTCTCTTTGATTCCTAGCCAATGGAAGTCTCACCATCCTGGCATGAGTCATCTCAAAACTTTCTTCTCACTCACCACTCTGCCCCACAGCTAATCAGCCACCCCATTCGGCTCCTTCTCCCTCCCAACACCTCATGTCTCTGCACTTCTGCTTTCTGTCTCTGCTGCTCCCTAGTGCAGAAGGCAGCCCAGGCTCCTCCTCATACTCCCCCTGTTCCCCACCCTTCAGCCTCATGCAAGCCTCTGTGGTAGAGCCACAGCCTACCTACCTGGCCTGTGGCAGGTGTCAGTGACTTTCTGTTGAATGAATGAATGAATGAATGAATGAATATTATGTCTTTGCTTAAAACCCTTACATAGTTTCCCATGGCCCTTGGAGTCCAAGCTCCTGGGCACAGTTCCAAGCCCTCCTGACCCACCCCTTGCATGCTCCTCTCTTTGGCCTTGAATGTGTCACACTCACCTTCCCTCTTTCTGTAACACCCACCCCTTTCTTGGGCCTGGTGACTATTACTCATCCCTTACATCTTAGCTTTCATGGACCTTTTCCTGTTCCACCTGCTGTATGTTTCTAGTTACTTCCGGCCCCACCTACTATATACTTACTACATTTTATTGCAATTGTTTGCAGTGCCAATAACACACAGGCTAGCAGTATCTCAGTATCTCCCTCATCCACATTCTTGGCGAGACTTGCCATAGCCAGACTTTTAAAGTTTTGACAATCTATTTGGTGTAAAATATATCTGATTGTGAATTAATTTCCACTTCTCTCATTTTTAATGAGGTTGAACATCTTTTCAGATGGTTCTACTCTTCTATGAAACTCTTTCCTGCTGGATTTTTTTCTTTTTAAATTATATTTTTATTGATTTCAGAGAAGAAGGACGAGGGAGAGAAAGATAGAAACATTAGTGATGGGAATCATTGATTGGCTGCCTCCTCCACGCCCTTTACTGGGGATCAAGCCCACAACCTGGGCATGTGCCCTGACTGAGAATGGAACCATAATCTCCTGGTTCATAAGTTGATGCTCAACCACTGAGAGATACTGACTAGACTGGGTTTTTTCTTATGTATTTGCAGGATTCCTTTATATATATCCTGAATATCAATGCTTTGTGAACTATATATGTCACAAATGTTATATCCCAGCTTGTGGCTTGTCTTTTTTAGTTTTTAATGGAATCTTTTAATGAAAAAAAATTAATTTTTAAAATGAAGTCAACTTGATCAGTTTTCCATTTGTGGTTTATGCCTTTGGTATCTTGTTTAAGAAATATCTCCCTGCCCCAAAACACAGAGATATTCTCCTACATTTTGTCCTAAAGTTTTGCCTTTCTATCTGTGCCTTTAATTGCCTGGCTTTTCTGTTGGAGAGCAAGTACACGAGGTCAGGGGCATCGGTCTTATTTCTTTTTGTCTGTTTGTTTTTTGTTAATTCTCAACCGAGGATATTTTCCCATTGATCTTTAGAGAGAGTGAAAGGGAGGGAGAGAGACACAGAGAGAGAAACATCGATGCGAGAGAGGCACATTGATTGGTTGCCTCCCACACGCACCCTGAGCAGGGCTGGGGGATAGAGTCTTCAACTGAGGTACATGTCCTTGACTGGAATGGAACCCAGGACCCTTCAGTTCTCGGGCCTATGCTCTATCCACTGAGTCAAACTGGCTAGTGTGCATCAGTTTTGTTTCATGTTGACCCCAGACCCTGTGTGGTG